>NW_015505608.1:0-17765 GCF_001515645.1 Sinocyclocheilus grahami | reverse complement strand
TTCTCTCTGGATCTGAAAGACGCTTACTTTCACATTCAGATAGCCCCCCGTCACAGGCACTTCTTGAGATTCGCCTTCGAGGGAGTGGCATATCAATATACGGTCCTGCCGTTCAGGCTGTCTCTGGCCTCACACACTTTTAAGAAGTGCATAGATGCGGCTCTCTCCCCTCTGAGACAGATGGGAATCCGCATTCTGAATTACCTCGATGACTGGCTTGTCTTAGCCCAGTCAGAGGCCAAGCTGATAGCCCACAGATCCTCCCTCCTTAACCACTTAGAGTGCTTGGGGCTCAGGGTCAATTATGCCAAAAGCTTGATGATTCTCAGCCAATGAATCTCATTTCTGGGGGCTGTCTTCAACTAAACTCAAATGAGAGCTGTAGCCTCGCCAGAACATGTCCTGGCTATACAGCAGCTGATGACCGCCTTCACGATTGGCATGTCCTTTCCACTCAGAGTGTTTCAGAGGATGCTGGGTCTTATGGCCTCTGCATCGCCAGTACTGCAGTTAGGCCTCCTTCACATGTGGCCCCTTCAGCACTGGCTGAAACCCCTGGTTTCATTCCAAGCTTGGCGTCACGGACACCTTCGTATCAAGGTGGATCAAGCCTGCGTCGCAGCCCTTGCCCCTTGGAAGGACCCTTCATGGTTCAAACAGCGCGTATCCCTGGGAATGATACACAAAAGGAAGGTCATCTTTACAGATGCGTAAAACATGGGCTGGGGAGCCCTGTGCGACGGCAGACCAGCCTTTGGCACGTGGTCGAGCGAAGAGACAAGCTGCACATCAACTGCCTGGAAATGCTGGCAGTATGGCAGGCCTTACAGTCCTTCCTACCACATCTAGAAGGATGCCACGTCTTAGTCCGATCGGACAACATGACGGTAGTATCCTACGTAAATCGCAAGGACGGCCTTTCCTCCTTTGCCGGGCAAACTGAACCGGGGAGCAGACATGCTGTCTCGGAGCAACGTCCCCTCTGGCGAGTGGATGCTCCACCCCTAGACGGTTCAGAGAATATGGGAGATCTTCGGGGAGGCAGAGGTCGACCTCTTCGCCTCAGAACACAACTCTCACTGCCCAATCTATTTTTCGAAGGAAAGGGATGCGCTGGCCCACGATTGGCCCAGCCTTCTCCTTTACTGTTTTCCTCCCGATCGCCCTGATCCCTCAGGTTGTCAGGCGAATCAGAGAACAAAAACACAAGGTTCTTCTAGTGGCCCCGCCCTTGAGAAAAAAAACTCTGGTTCTCAGAGATGTCTCAGCTGCTCACGGCAGCTCCGTAGCCCATTCCCCTGAGACGGGACCTCCTCTCTCAGGCGAACATGACAATATGGCACCCACAGCCCGAGCTGTAGGCCCTACACTTATGGCCTCTCGATGGGAGCCTATGAACCTCCCAGAGGGTGTCTTAAATACCATTTCTCAGGCTAGAGCCCCGTCCACAAGGCGCCTCTACGCACTCAAATGGTCAGTCTTCACCGATTGCTGCACAAACCACGATGAAGATCCACCCACATGCGACATATCTTCGATATTGTTCTTCCTTCAAGAGCTGTTGGATAAGGGTCATACCCCCTCCACTCTTAAGGTCTATGTGGCGGCTATAGCATCTATTCACGCTCCTATAGATGGGATATTGGTCGGGAAGGTTGAACCACCCTCTGCCTTTTATTGTCCCTACGTGGGATCTGTCTACGGTTCTGAGTGCGCTTAAAAGCTCCCCCTTTGAACCGCTGCAATCCGCCGATATTTGTCCCCTGTTGCTCAAAACCGGTCTGCTATTAGCTTTGGCATCGGTTAAGCGAGTTGGAGATTTACAGGCGCTATCTGTGAGTCCCCCCATCTTGAAATCGGACCTAACGACTCTAAGGTCGTCCTGAAACCTAGGCATGGTTACGTACCTAAGGTGCTCTCTACTCCGTTCAGAGCACAAGTAATCACGCTCTCTGCGCTCCCTCCCTTGCAGGAGGACCAGGAACTAAATCTGCTCTTGCTGTCAGGGCATTAAAAATCAATGTTGACCATTCCTCCTCCTTTAGGCAGTCGGAGCAGCTCTTTGTATGTTTTGGTGGCCGCAGCAAGGGGCTTTCGGTCAAAAAGCAAAGACTATCCCGTTGGATAGTTTTGACGCAATAGCTCTTGCATACTCCTCTCCTTGGGCCTTCAATGCCCCATCGGGGTCAGAGCACATTCCACGAGAGGCATGGCCTCATCCTGGGCATGGTCCAGTGGTGTGTCCATTGCAGAAATTTGTGCAGCGGCCGGCTGGTCCTCGCCGTCCACCTTTGTCAGGTTCTACAACCTGGACATACCTGCTTTGCAGGCTCAGGTCTTTTCTGCTTAACTGAATCTCTGAGCTCAACGCTCCAGGAACCATATTTCCGCCCTAAGGCTGGATTTAATCCTTGCTGGGTCTGACTATGTCTCGAACCCGCTGAAATTCCCACGTCTGGGCTTAGCTTCCTGCACGCTCTCGGCCCTATCTAGTTCCGATGCTGTGCAAAGCTCTAGAACGATTATATGAGGCCGGGCTCAACCTCTATGAGTTAGTTCGTTTTTTGCCTTCTCTTGACCCCGATAAAATCCTGGTCTCTGGCTATGGCCTGCTTCAGTGTAGTTGATCTACGGGGCCCCCTTCTGGATGCCCCAGACAATTACTTATAAGTCGTTCATCTACCATAGCACGGTGTGATTTAATAGGTTCCCCACCGCGTCTTAGCGACGCAGAATGAGTAAAGTATCGAAAGGGAACGTACTCTGTTACTAACGTAACCTCGTTAGTACTGTGTAACTAACCGTGCTATGCACGACTCTGTTGTCGCTTTTGTCAGTATGAACCGGTGATCCTATGCCCAGCGCCTGCTTATATAGCCAGATGCCCTGCCCAATTTGGCGTGCTCTGGCGCGCTGCCTCGCCAAAGGCTCGCGCAGCTCCGCCGTGCCGTCATTGGTTCATTTTTGTTAATTCTTTTGAACCAGTAGCAGTGCAGATGCACTGCTGTGATTGAAAAAGGCTTCAATAATTGGAGAACTGGAGTTTTCCCCACCGCGTCTTAGCGACGCAGTACTCATTCCCGTATCGCAGGGAACTGAGGTTACGTTAGTAAGCGAGTACGGTTTCTTGTTTATGAACTATCAGGAGGGTTTGGGTTTTTAGACGATTGCAACATTTTTTTAATCTGTCCTGAATCAGTGTTGCTACCAGTTTTACTTCTGTATTTTGACTAATTTGATAATGAAAGTGAATATTCAACAGGAAAAATTAAGGAAGTATGATTTAAAGGACAAGTGTGAAAAATTGGCTTTAATGCAAATTTGCTAAATCAGTGTGTGGATAGCTAATTGGCTAATCAATGGTAAACGTTATCCAATATAGCGCAACAGTGTCTGCCTACTTTATCAGCGGGCTTATTTTCTGAAGTATTTTCCCCATTTTTTTCCCCCATAGGGATTTAAAATAAAGTCTTTAAAAGTTACAAGCCATGAACTTAATCAACAAGGTGAATTACATTACAAACTTTCATTTGAACCAAAAAAGTATTTGAAAATTCACAAAAGGACAAAGCTACAAGACTGTACTTCCATTATGCATTGTGAATGACATAATGGAATTAAAAATAATGCAGAGATATAAAACCATCGATGTTGATTATATATAGAAGTGATATATTTCATGTTTATGGCAAAATATGCATATTATACAAATATTTCAGTCATTTGAGAGTTTAGGGAGACTGACTCTAATTCAGTTTTGACAGTGCTTCATGATAATGTGCAGGTGGTGAAGTGTTCTTTTGGCACTATTTGCTTATCACAATTCTCTTATTATTGGAGATTTCTGTGTAAGAATCGTGAGTAATTTAGATTTTCACCAGTACCTCAGTAATGCAGGTTGAGTGCTTCAGCAGAAATCTATAACAACCTCATAGCTCACAGTAGGTCTGTTTTTGATAGTATATTAAGTTAGCATTAAAAATCAGTTCCCTTATGGAGAAATTGAATGGGATTTTTACTTCCAGAACCTGACTTTCTATAGCCTGTGTGGTCTGTCTTAGCAAAAGGAAAGTTGATTCCGAGGAAGAGCAAGTTTGTACATTTGACTTGCATTTAATTTAAATACTTTTTTTTTCTTTGAAATGAATTGTTCGCAATATGACCAAGAACATATATTAAGGTTTTACATAGTTACATTCTCACTTTAAACCAGAATTAATATAAGCTGAATTTTCCAAGGAAATCATAATCATCCCCTCTCAAATAACCATGTAAAAAAAAAAAAAATTTCACAACAGAGGGGAAAAAGAAACTAATGTGCCATTATAGTTTATGGGCACATCAGATTGAATTCTCTCGCAATTTTTCACATCATGCACAAGAAGCTACACCATGTGAGATATGTTTAGAGGTTTCACATCATTTATGTAGCACTGCCTTAAATATGTGATTCAATGTACTATGAAGTCAATAAAAAGCCATCTCTGGTGTTTTAAAACGTGTTTCTTTGTTGTGGTGTTTGAAAGGACTTCCTATATGACAGTGACTCATGCAATCACGCATGCCAAACAGCCAGGCCAAAGGGACACCGCGAAAACTCATTAGCCATCGCACAGCAACAAAACACCAGGACACAAAGATGCTTCACATGTTCACTTCAGACACACACACGCTGTATGTAAGCCGCAAGAGTTCACAGCTCCCATCTGCTCGGAGCTGAGAGACTGAGAAACAGTGAACCTCAGTCACACCGACTGAAATTAACACCACTATTTATAGAGAGAAACAGAAGAGGGTGTGCGCGTAAAAAGGATTATGGATTTTGAGGTGGATGGATTTCTGCAGAGAGAAAGAGAGGAGGCAGGGGTTAATGTAGAAGTAGATCATCACTCTCCACTTTTTATTGTTGTCCTCATTTCTAATCGCTACCATTACAGACAATTATGCAGGACAGAGAGAAACATTGCTTTAGTCAGGCTTTATGGCTGGATAAAGGGCATTTTAACAGTATACTCTATATTGTCTACTATAAAAATAAATATATAGTAAACACTTAAAACAACACTATAATAATATAACCAATAAATGTGGTTATTTTGAATATTGATCTAATTTAGTGTAAAAATGTCTTAAAGGGTCATGACATGAGAAATCAAATCTGCTTTGATCTTTTGACATACCATTAAAACATCCTTTAAGTTTAATAGCTTAAAATGTCCTACTCATTATTTATTTAATCAAGCTCAAATGGCTGGTTGGATATTGTGGGATTTGTAACATCATACAGGCAAATATATTTGCATATGACCGCTGCCATAACAAGACGTTAAAGAATAGTTATACATCATTGCACCATAGGCCCCATCTACTGGCATTCAGTCACTTAACAGGTGACTTTTTGTGCAAAAATAATTTATTAACATTATAACTGAACCTTAAGGAACATATTAAAATAACAAAAACTCCATGTCATGACCCCTGTAACTTTTGGCAGTCCAATCACAAACTAAGCAAACACTATCTATTCTAAACATAGCCTTTATATACTTAATGTTTTATTTAACATTTATAAACATAAAACTACTTTTATATGTGGGTTGATGAACTAATGCTTATTTTTTGTTTGCAAATCATATACAAAATCACTTGAATATACTTCTTCAATGATTAACATGCTTTAGATTCCTGAGTTGACATTCATATTGATATTCTTGGGGGGCTCAAAGTAAAAAAAAAAAAAAAGTCAGGGTGATGCAACTGTTCTGAAATCATAATGAAAAAAGCTTCAAAAGAATGAATTTCATAGTTTTCAAAGTAGTTTGGCACAATTTTTTATTATTTATATAAAATGTATATCTGTATATCTATAGATAGATAGATATTGAACTATTGTTAAATATCAAATGTATTCTGAAACCTGGAAAATAATGATTAAATGTGTACACTCAGTTATATACAAAGTGTAAGGGAAAATATAAATGTTACTTTTAACTTGACTTTTACATTACATTACATTTAAGGGTCATTTGAAACGGCAAATAATATTTAAAAAAAAAAAGTCTTTCTGCTTTATCATAGACATTATCTCATACTGTATGTCACTTAGGAAGGATAAAGATTCACACACAAACCTCTGTTTCCACTTGAACTTTGACCTTGAGCTGGCTCTCTCTGTACTGATTGGCTCTTGACACCTGCTCCTCAATGCCACACAGAACTGCTTCACAGCCTGCACACCTGGGAGAGACAAACACGCAGAATATTTAATACCACCAGCAAGGCATTTTCCTTTTTACATCAGCAACAGAATCCATCACAGCATACTGACACAAACACAAATACACGCGTACCACTCCTGCAGTGTGTTGGCAATGTTGGGTAATTCGTTGGGGCCCAGGTCTCGACCTATACTGCAATCGACCTCGACCTGCTGGTTCCTCTGGTCCAGTTTCCCATGGATAATGTCACTGTAAACAGCCTCGATCAGCAGGTCTTCCAGCTCGCGCACATTCTTCAGCTCTAACTGCTGGAGCAGTAGTGAATACGGCAGACACTATCCAGAGAAAGAGGTGTTTTTTTTAGCTTAGTTTCTTCTGAATTCTATGCTCTGGAGTAAGTTTAAACTTCTCATTTGCTCTAGTAATATTACAAAGGCTTGATAAGAGCATATTGGTTTCGTCAATCATGTAGTCAATAACACTAATAGCCCATATTGTTAACAGCTGTGTGCTGATCATAACGGACCTCATTAAAAACAGTGCTAATAAACCCTCAGTCCAGAACGGATGAATCACTACCTTTAGATTGGAGGCCAGGCTGATGATTGACAGGTGACGGAGTTTGTTCTTCTGGGCGGGTGTGAGTTCAGGAAGTGAGGCTGCCCTCTCTAAATGGCAGACATACATTAAATTAACATACATTATAACCATCCGCACAGCCGGGAGGAAAACAACTGATTACATTAAAGCCCTGGTAAAATCTGTAACAGAACATGGGCCAGAGACTTCCCCCTCACAGGAGTTAACTTATTTAGCAAGGCAAAGGGCAGCATATACAGTCTCATTCTGAGTCAGAGCAGGGAATGAACCTGCCGCCTCAGGAGGCCAATATCTGGTCAGATCATTTGTTGTCATGGTTACCTTTATAGTCGCAGTAGGTTCCATACGCAAAAAGATTGAGAAGCTGGTACACTGGAGCATGGGGACCCGTCTCCAGCTAGAGAGAGGGAAAGTGAAGTGCAGACAATGATTGATATGACAAAGTGTTGAAGTATTTTGTGTTGAGCAGGTAAACACTTTAGCTGGGCTCTGTAGGAATGGCGGTGCAGTACACGAGTACTCTGGGATCTCTGTGCAATATGTGGCGGAGAAACGTGCATGTAATGCACTGATGATGACATCTGTTGACTTGCCCATTTGTTTTTATTATAGCACTCCTAACAAATATCAGTATAATAATATATAATGCAATAAATATATATGTTATGTTCAAAAGTTTGGAGTCTGTACTTTTTTCCCCGAAAAAAAAGAAAGAAATACTTTTATTCAGCAAAGACACTTTAAAATGATCAAAATGACAGTAGAGACATTTATAAAATAACAAGAGATTCTATTTCAAATAAGTGCTTTTCTAGTCAAACAATCATGAAATAAATGTAGCGTATTTTCCACAAAAATATGAAGCAGCACAACTTTTTTTAACATTGATAATTAGAAGAAATGTTTCTTAAGTAGTAAATCAGCATATTAGAATGATTTCTGAAGGTTCATGTGACACTGAAGACTGGAGCAAAAGCTGCTGAAAATTCAGCTTTGCCATCACCAGGATAAATGACATTTTAAAATGTCTTAAAATAGAAAACAGTTCTTTTAAATTGTACTAATATTTCATGTTTTTATTTGGTTCAAATAAATGCAGCCTTGGTAAGCACGAGAGACTTCTGTCAAAACTGTAAAGAAAATGCAAACTTTCAAATGGTAGTATTACAAAATTTCCTTTTAATATATAATCTAATATAAGTATCTGTTTAAATGAATACTGACCTCAAATATACAGAATATTCTAAATGGGGAAGAAAAAACTTGTAATTGCAACCTGACTGCCTGTCACTTTGAATGTGCATCAAACCATAAAAATGTGATTTTTTTCTAAATCCCATTCAAATGATATTAGTGTAATATGCTCTTGAAAACTACACTAATATACTACACTAATCTGATTTGAATGAGATATACAAGAAATTGAATTTTGAGTTTTAGATACTATGGCGAAACACATCAAGAAAACAAAATCGCTCAGAGCTTGGACAAATGATTAATCGCCTTGACATTAAATTTGACACACCAACGCTGCCATTAAAATAATAAGATTTGACACAGAACTCACTTAAAGTCATCAAGTCAAACTGAAATAGATTTTTCAGCACAAAAACTCACCTCACGGACGTTGGGCAGTTCTAGTATGTCTGAGAAAACATAGAGGCCTGGGGTTTCCAGCAGAGAGCTGATGGCCTGAACCAGAGCTGAACCTGAGAGAGACAGCAGCTGATCCACCTCCATCTGACAGAAAGAAAGAGAGAGTTTAAACAACCCAGATCCCAGCTTCTGAAAACATGAGGTGGATATTCAAGTCTAAAGAACAAGTTTCACAACTGTTCAGGGCTATGTTCAGACTTACAAGATGCAAGAGCAGTTCTTATTATATCTGTTCTTGCAAGCCTCAATAACTCATGTACAATAAACACGTTTCATTGGGCTTGTTAAATTGCTGTTGATCCACAGCAATATGCTTTCGACGACACTTTGATGCAGGAATTTAATATGACAGGTCGCTCGTGATAAAAATAACTACAATTTCAGGGCGAAGATATGCATGATGCACTTTCATGATGATTAAAACAAGGCTGCCAAGTGCACTAGAAGATTACAGCTCTGAGACAGCCAGGAAGAGATGTATTTAAATGCACTTGACACAATGAGATTATTTAGGAGACTACAAATGATAACAAACACGCATGCATGTAGAATACCAACACATTTGTGTTCCTCGACAAAGTTACTAGGCTTTAGTACATGAATCCATAGTCTAACCGTACGTTTACTTTATTAACCGGAGTCTAAAAGCATTCTGTGTTGTTTAAATTCAGCAAAGACACTTTAAAATGATCAAAATGACAGTAGAGACATTTATAAAATAACAAGAGATTCTATTTCAAATAAGTGCTTTTCTAGTCAAACAATCATGAAATAAATGTAGCGTATTTTCCACAAAAATATGAAGCAGCACAACTTTTTTTAACATTGATAATTAGAAGAAATGTTTCTTAAGTAGTAAATCAGCATATTAGAATGATTTCTGAAGGTTCATGTGACACTGAAGACTGGAGCAAAAGCTGCTGAAAATTCAGCTTTGCCATCACCAGGATAAATGACATTTTAAAATGTCTTAAAATAGAAAACAGTTCTTTTAAATTGTACTAATATTTCATGTTTTTATTTGGTTCAAATAAATGCAGCCTTGGTAAGCACGAGAGACTTCTGTCAAAACTGTAAAGAAAATGCAAACTTTCAAATGGTAGTATTACAAAATTTCCTTTTAATATATAATCTAATATAAGTATCTGTTTAAATGAATACTGACCTCAAATATACAGAATATTCTAAATGGGGAAGAAAAAACTTGTAATTGCAACCTGACTGCCTGTCACTTTGAATGTGCATCAAACCATAAAAATGTGATTTTTTTCTAAATCCCATTCAAATGATATTAGTGTAATATGCTCTTGAAAACTTTTCAAGAATATACTACACTAATCTGATTTGAATGAGATATACAAGAAATTGAATTTTGAGTTTTAGATACTATGGCGAAACACATCAAGAAAACAAAATCGCTCAGAGCTTGGACAAATGATTAATCGCCTTGACATTAAATTTGACACACCAACGCTGCCATTAAAATAATAAGATTTGACACAGAACTCACTTAAAGTCATCAAGTCAAACTGAAATAGATTTTTCAGCACAAAAACTCACCTCACGGACGTTGGGCAGTTCTAGTATGTCTGAGAAAACATAGAGGCCTGGGGTTTCCAGCAGAGAGCTGATGGCCTGAACCAGAGCTGAACCTGAGAGAGACAGCAGCTGATCCACCTCCATCTGACAGAAAGAAAGAGAGAGTTTAAACAACCCAGATCCCAGCTTCTGAAAACATGAGGTGGATATTCAAGTCTAAAGAACAAGTTTCACAACTGTTCAGGGCTATGTTCAGACTTACAAGATGCAAGAGCAGTTCTTATTATATCTGTTCTTGCAAGCCTCAATAACTCATGTACAATAAACACGTTTCATTGGGCTTGTTAAATTGCTGTTGATCCACAGCAATATGCTTTCGACGACACTTTGATGCAGGAATTTAATATGACAGGTCGCTCGTGATAAAAATAACTACAATTTCAGGGCGAAGATATGCATGATGCACTTTCATGATGATTAAAATAAGGCTGCCAAGTGCACTAGAAGATTACAGCTCTGAGACAGCCAGGAAGAGATGTATTTAAATGCACTTGACACAATGAGATTATTTAGGAGACTACAAATGATAACAAACACGCATGCATGTAGAATAACAACACATTTGTGTTCCTCGACAAAGTTACTAGGCTTTAGTTCATGAATCCATAGTCTAACCGTACGTTTACTTTATTAGTCTAAAAGCATTCTGTGTTGTTTAATACTAATAAACATAAGTTTAAGAGAATAAACTAACGTTAGTCAGCTCGTGCTCAGTGTTCAGCACCCGGTATGAAGTACATCAACAAACCAGCAGCTAGGCCTTGTCGTTGGTAAACTAAGGTCTTACGTAAACACGCATCGTTACATACTTTGTCAAGTACGCTTACATTTTTAATATTAACATGCGACCGCATTTCGTGTGGTAAAACGTGCAGAAAAATATATTTACCTTATTTATAAAGACTGAGGTTGTTTGTGTCAACTGTGGTGCCACTGCTACTTCCGCTAGCAAGCGTGCTGCGACATAAAAACGAGCTCTTTGATTGGCGGACAGGTAGAACGGTGGGCGTGACCACAGAGCCAGGGCGAGAGTGAGCGGATGCACATCGCCACCGTGTGGTTATAAGAGTTATAGCGTCTTAGGAAGTCTTCTCAATGAAACTAAGCCAGTGATTAAGTAGTAGTAGTTTGGAAAGAAATAATGACATTTATATATTACATTTGTTTACAAAACCAATAAGTATTTAGATTAAAACATTTCTGTATTATAATTTATCTTTACATAAATGCAGTCAGCTGTGTCCAAAAATGTGATGTATCTGTAGAGGAGTTGCGTGAAGACACAGAATAGCTTCAAATGTTGTGGAACAAATTTTCTAACTCTCGTGTAATGTCATGATCTTGTGTTGATTTATGTTTTATATTGAATTCTTCTTGTACCCTTCTTAAATCAACCTAATGGTTTGTTAGTCTTAGCTGGCTTGAGCTGGTTTCTCAGACTGACCAGCTCAAAAGTGCCTGAAACCTTACTAAAACCAGCCAACAGATCATCCTGACCAGGTTAGAAGACCAGTTGAGACCAGCAAGCTTGCTTAGACTCGGCTATGATATCATCTTTTTCCAGCTAATTGGTTATTGCAAAAAGTGCCTGGATAAGTTTGATTGCATAATACTTAAAATCTTTTTCTTTCTTTTTTTTCCCTTTGGTGCCTGAGGCGAACGGGGTGATGGTGAGAGGAAAAAAACATTATTATGCAATGTTTTAAGAGTCCCAAATCTCAAGTCAAATCAAAGACACACAAACTAAATCGAACCTGAGAATTTTCACTGGACTGTTTATTAAAAAGAATGAAGGCAATAGAAAAATAGAGATTCATTTTTATGCATTTTCTCTTCAAATCAAACGTTAATGGTGATAGGATCCATCTCACAGATTCGTTTGTAATTGAAATCACAGGGCACGTCAAACCACGTCTTGGAGCGAGAGTCCAGCACTGCGCAGTCTTCACCATGAATCCCACCTGACTGGTGGTTATCAGGCTCTTTATCCCACTCACTCCAGAACCTACAGAGAGCAGCAGAACAATCAGGAAAACATCATATTAATACCACCTCAGAGAAACCAATTTGCCTTTAAATAACCACCAATGCCTTGACTGTCACTGAGACTTTTTTAGACAAATTCCTGCTTTGGTTTTACTTGTCCAAATTCAGGGTTTTCAGATTTTTTTAAGAACCAAGGACCCCCAAATATGAAGGGACATAAAATATAAATGTAGCTATAGGCTATATTTTTATACAGCTCTATATAAGTGACCCAAGACAACAAAACCAGTCATAAGGGTCAATTATTTGAGATTTATATCATCTGAATGCTGAATAAATATGCTTAGGATAGGACAATATTTGGCCGAGATACAACTATTTGAAAATCTGGAATCTGAGGGTGCAAAAAAAAAATCCAAATATTGAGAAAATTGCAGTTAAAGTTGTTCAAATGAAGTTCTTAGCAGTGCATATTACTAATCAAAAAGTACGTTTTGATATATTTGCGGTAGGAAATTTACAAAATATCTTTATGGAACATGATCTTTACTTAATATAATGATTTTTGGCATAAAAGAAAAATCAATTTTGACCCATACAGTGTTGGCTATTACTATACAAATATACCCATGCTTCTTATGACTGGTTTTGTGGTCCAGGGTCACATATATAAAAAGTATACATGATACTTAAGCAATTGGCTTTTTCCAAAACAAATGATTGAAGTATTATCTGAAAAATATTTTTACATCAATATTAGAATGAATGAACGAACGAATGAATGAATGAAAAAACAAACAATTAAATAAATCAAGCAAGTTAAAGGTGACAGTGGTGAGGAAAAGCTCTGTAGAAAGGTACAACACAAATAAAAAATAAAAACTATTAATGCATTAAAAACATGTGCACATTGAAAATATGAAAACCCCTAGTTGGTATTATTTTTGTTCAGATTATCTGTATGTGTGTGTGTACCTACTTAACCATTATTTTGGGGACAGATTTGTACCCAAAAGTAACTTAAACCTGACAAAATCTCCAAAAACCTCCCTTTGGGGACGTCCTTATTTGTAAAACTGGTATTAAATAAAAGTAAAAAAATTTTTTTCAAATTGTAAAAATGCAGAAATGTTGCTATAAGGGGAAGGTTTAGGTGTGGGGCAATAGAGTATACAGTTCGTACAGTATAAAAAACATTAAACCCATGGAATTTCCCCATTTAGATAGCTCAGGTAACGTGTGTGCGTACGTTGTATTAACCACCGTATTGTCCACCCATTTCCACACTCCCTCAGTCTCAATGTCTGATAAACCAATCCAGAAATGATAGTCAAATCCACCACGATTGCGTGCGACACTCTCAAGTGTGTGCTGTAATAAAAACAAAAATATATCAATATATCAGCCACACTGAATGAACATAATTTGAAATTTTTCATCTTGTATACGTAAGAAGTCCATTCACGTACACTGCCTCACACTTACATGTTGTTGGTGGCTGTGCAGTATAGTCAGATGGCTGCCCATAGACGCGCAGCTCTCTTTGCTGTGCTGCCAGTCAAGTTTATCCTCACTAAAGAAATAACACCTCCCTTCTAAATGCAGCCAGTCTTCTGGGCATGGCCTACATTTGATCACTGCAGAAGATAAATGTTAATGCATGAATGGGTGAAAGGAAGGGTGAAAGAAAGAAAAAAATAACAAAAATAAGTTTGACCCTTGGGCATCAAATATAATTCAAAGATAGGCTGTACATACACAAATATCTTTGTTTCCTTACCTGATTTTGAACAAGTCTGTCCAAGGGTTGTGTATTCAGAGCAAAGGCGGGAGAAACGCTCCTGCATGGCTGTGAGTTTGAGAGTTAGAGACGCAGCCTCAGACTCATCATTCTCGACTGGCTTTACAGCGACAGATGATCTGCGACTGTTTACCACTGCAAAGAGACAGAGTTTTATATCAATATATTAACCCAGCAGCCGTGCAAAGACTGGTCTTAAATAAATTGATAAGTTACCAGCTAGCTACCAGCAAATTAGCTATTTATTATTATTGCCTATCAGGGATATTTAGAATTTATATTTGGAATTATGTCTGCATGTATATCCTCCTGATGCTGTATACAAAACATTTAACCAGTCAATAGCAAAAAAGGCTATTCTATTCTATTCTGTTATTATGTAGGGACATGCAATATATTGTACAATATCACTTATTTGGCTATATTATACAATTTTATTTATCGGTATTTGTCAATATTGTTTATACTTATTTTCTTTCTTTTTTTTGTTACATGTAGATTACCTTTGCCATCATCCAATGCTCACCTAAATTTACACTATTAAAAACACTATTAATTTAATAACACTGTTAAATGTAATCTTCAGCGATTCTCAAAATGAACACAAATTTTTCTTGTACATTATACTTTTCTGATGCCTAAATTGATTTTCACTGTGCTTATAACAAGTGATTTAATTATTTTAATGTTTTAATATTAATTATTTATATTTGTACTTAATATTTAGACAAAATATTACAGAATTTTAATATCGGCATATCAGTATCTCGCAAAAGTTTAATATCTATTCATCCCTGATTTAATTATTCTATTCTATTCTACAAAATATCAGTACCATATTTATATTGGCCGTGTATGCTCATTTCCCATATTATACATTTACATTACCTAAGTGTTACCTTAATTTAATAACACTTTTATTAATTTAATAAAACTTTTAAATGTGTTCTTTAGCAAACTTCAAAATAATTTAAATATGAATTTAATAACACATTATTCATAATCATAATTCATATACATAATTACATTTAAATAGCAGCTCTCAAATTGAATATAATTTTTTTTCATTATATAATGTTGTGATGTCCAAACTTAAAATGTGATTTTAGTTTTTGGTGCTTTATTTTTTCATTTATTTAGAGAAGCTCAAATTTTAATATTTGCTTATCAGTATTGTCCAGCATTTTGCTATTGGTGCATCTCTAGCCTAGTCTCTTCTATTCATTATGAAACCCTCTGCACCAGAGTTTCAGAGGCGTGCTTACGTGCATAATGTCTGTTTACTTACAGAAAACGCCAAGTACTATGTTTGCACAAACTGAGGTCAATAGAGCAATGAGCAGTACAAGAGAAGCCTGCCCCCTCAAACACTTCACCCCTTTGTGAACACCTGATGAAACACAAAATCATCGTCAGATTAATTGATTATTACTCTGACTTATCCCACATTTCTCTACATTTATCTTCCACTCCCCCCTCAAGTTCACACACTCACATATACACACATACATTACCTTGTTTGCCTTGCGATGTGAGTATAGGTCTGTTTCCACTATGAGAGATATCCTCTGTGAACTCTTGTAAACTGGTGTAATTTTCAATATCTTCCATCTTTAAACAAAAAGTTCAGGAAATTTGTCAAACACCGTCTTCTTTATTTAACAACAGAGCTTCTGTCTGACAAGAGTAATGTCTTTATCTTCTAGTCCTGTCCTCCAGATCGCCAATAAAGAAATTACAGTCCACGAGGAAGAGAGCAATCAAAAGAGAGCTTCCCTGGAAGAAATTAAGAAGAGAAAGTTCGAACTGAGTGTTTCTGCTCAGACTTGTATGAACTGCTCCTTTTCACAGCTCACTGGGCTCTAACTTTTATCCCCCGTTGTCTCCCTCCCCCTGTGTCTGTGATCATGTACACATTTCAGGGCTGCTGGGTAAACACCAACAGGATGAATTAGAGGAGAGCTGGTTATGCAATACTGAACTTTTTACCATACACAGAGCAGAACACAGAACATTTTTTCAATGAATCAGTAGATCATTCCAGCCAATAAAAAGAACAGTTTGTTCATGATAGTAAAATTATTTAGTCCCCCACCACATGTATTCCTGTAAAATATTTCATACCGAACATGTTGGGAAATCCATCTGTTCACAAAACATCAAAACATGTTTTGTGTTTAACTTAAGGTTAAAGATTTACGTAATTTACATGGAGTCCACATTAACAGCAACCTAATTAATAAGAAGTGAAACACTTTTAATTTCTTTTTCTGGGAAATCTGACATCTAATTATTGAAGTAATTACAGCCATTATGCTAAATATAAATAATAAAATGCAACAAATCATATAAATCTATCCTAGTTAAGATAGGAAAAAAGCAACACTTTTAAAAGAGTGGGGGAAAGGCGCTTTTCATATCTTTTGTTGTCATTCCATTAGTCAGAGTTTTGGTGGAAAAGCACAACAACAACAAAAAAAGAAAAGAAAAAATCCTTGGTAAGGGCTGAACACTGCTTGTATCACTGAAAGATTGAACAGATTCTCTTGTGCAACTCTCAGAGACTGATGTGACATCAAACTGTGTAGAAAAAACGAGCCAAAAGCATGATGCAGCACTGTCACAAAATGATGACTCAGGCTATTGATCAATCCATGACTCAGAATTTATGTTAATTCATCTGGCCTGGTTTCATATGACACTGCTGTTTTTCATTAAAGACTTCCAGAGATCTGTACTGTGAAAGTGAATTTATTTTCTGTCTCCATCTTCCAAAATTCCAGTTTTACTTTTACTTCCAGTTAAAATTTTCCCACACATCCACTTCCCGCTTGTGACTGAGCCATTCCCCTGATAGGAGTCACTTTCTTATCACTTTGAGATAGGAGTGCAAAAAAAGGACATTCAATGAATCAAGAAAAGAAAAACTGAATAAATTTTATGAGACAAAACTATTTGTATTTTTCTCATTTGTTGCTTGTCAGAAAAGTCTCTGCTAACTGAGTAAGTGTAAATGTGAATGTAAGACTTTAATTGCAGTAGTTTATATGGAGCTTCCTCCATATTTATAAAGTATGTACTGTGTCATGTGCAGATATGCCAACAGGACAAATGAAGTCATGTTATTTTTATATGACCTGTAGAAAGTGCTCAGCTGGAGTCATTCTCAATGCAGGCTGCAGACTAGTCTCTGTCTCTTACAGCTGTTCGCTTATCATAAAAAGGTTAGTCTGCATGGCCTCTGCATTCCTTTTCTGTGTCTCCAGCTGTTTCTTCACTTCCTCTTCCTTCTTTCTCAAAAACAGCTGCATCTCCTCCAAATTCTGTTCTGAGAGCAATACTACTTCTACTCCACTACTACTACTACTAATAAAAAATAGTTTTACCTTAATCTATACAAGATGATTTCAGTGGTTTGTGCCATATAATTCAGTTCTTTGTTGTCTTTGGCAAAAAAGTCCATTCTCCAGCACGTCCTTTAAGATAAAAAAAACTCCAGCAGACATCTGTAAAAAGCCATTAAATGCTCTTAAGTTGAATGATTTCAGTTCTACAAGCTTTGAAACATTTTGAAAAGCAGTGAGGTGAAAACATTTGATTTTATTCCTCCTTATCAGTTTTAAAAATGTGTTAAAGTTTTCCTCCATCTACCTAACCCTAAAAATCCTAAAATACCCAAACTGTTAGTACAGTTATTACTATATAGATTGTTCTCAAATGATTTCACATACGAGACTGTGTGAGAAAATAGTATGCTGTGTTTTCGTTCTTTCTATTTTCAATCAACATTTCTCTGTACCCCCAGCACCACTTTGTGGTCCCTGGACTTCAAAATCCATGTCCTAGAGCAGGGGTGCCCGACCCTGTTCCTGGAGATCTACCTTCCTGCAGAGTTCAGCTCCAAC
>NW_015505607.1:1012707-1013594 GCF_001515645.1 Sinocyclocheilus grahami | reverse complement strand
AGGTGGCTTGAAATCCCTTACACCAAAAGAGGCAGGGAACATCAAAGAAGGCCTGGGTAGAGTTAAAAGACCAATCAGCCAGTCAATCTCTGAATTGCAAATTCAATAATTCAGAGGGAAATTACTCCAGCAGAGGGAATGTGAATAATTTAGGATATTATGACTTAAAAGTTCCTCCATGCGAGTGGTAAGGATGATTAATTCAACATCTGGACTAATAGAGATTCAGCCGGAGCTTGATTTACGTGGTGCAGTGCTTCTGCTCTCACACGGCGTCTCTGTGTCTTACATTCTTAGTCAGACGCCTCACTGTAGGCTATGAGCCATTGAATATGTTTCATTGCCGGTTTAAAGAAAACAGTGGTAATCTCCGCTACTCAGCATTCACACACCATTCAGGGCTTTAAAATGCAATACAAGTCACTCTGCTTAGCTTAATGCTGTATGACGGAATGATCTGATCCTATGATAATTATAGGGAGCATATGCTGTCCTGTGGTTGCTGAATGATGAGATGCTAGCAAAGCATGCTAATTATATTCGCTGGAATGGCTTTAGATTCTTAAGCTCATTAAGTCATGGTCTATAGCCGTGGTTCTCAATTGGTTTTCAATCAGGAACCAGATTTTTCATGACTAAAACATAGTACCAAAAATGTTTATTGTGCAGAAATAAACAAAACGGCTTCTAAATCACAGTGAAATTTATTTATCTGAATAAAATTAACATAGTATTAAATAATCATTATGTATAGCATATATTATTACTGTTGTTCATGAATTGATATATAATTATTTACAAATATTCCTATTTTATATACATTCATGTTTTATTTAATATGGTATTAATAATATAATATATAATATTAACTATAATAATAATAATAA
>NW_015505607.1:1009956-1011187 GCF_001515645.1 Sinocyclocheilus grahami | reverse complement strand
CCAGTTTCATGTGCTGATATTACAACCTGATATTAACACGTTTAGGTGTAAATGTGAGCCATTCTGATCGCTCAAGCACATTTTGAAGGTGAAAATGCATGTGACCACATTGCATTTGTATTGCAAGTGGTAATCTATGCTAATGTGTCTCTGGATAGCAGCAAAAGACCGCTTACTCATCTGTCAATCAGCCATTAATCAACCACAGCTGCTCAGCACATCCTAAATAACAATGAACGTTCTGCTTGAAACATTATTTTACAGCTTTATAATTTTATTTTTGTATACATTTTTAAAAAAAAAATTTATTCTATTTGTTTTTGTTTGTTTGTTTTAATGTTATATTTTTGTATACATTTTTTCCCCCTTTATGTTTGTTTTGGTTTTAATTTTTATGTTATATTTTGTTTTTAATTTGTGTGTTTTTGGTTTCTGATTTTTTGTTTTATTATTATTATTATTATGTTGCTGTTGTTGTTGTATTTTTTTCTGCCTTAATGTTAAACACGTTTAAACATGCAGTAGCACACTGATGTAATGATTGACGTATGTAGTCATGTAATCAGAGTCTGTCCCCTCGAAATCCGATCACAGGTCACAGGAGGCACATTTGATATGCGTGTACCAGGGCGATGTGTCTCGTCTGGCCACTTGTGCTGGAATCCCCTGAGACAGATCTTAATAACAGGAGTAACAGGGCCTTGGGTCAATTATTTGAAAGCAGTATGAGGTCAGCTGCTCTGTACTGGAGATGTACAGGCAACACTTGATTCACATGGTCCCAGACAACCAAAAACCTGAACAACATCTGCTGACCACATGGGAATTCATTGTTTGGTTATAATTCTTTGAATACGAGTAAAAAATTATTCTACTATGTCTTGCAAACGGCTTTTTTCCCCCGTCATTCCATCAATTATGTAGCCCAAGGGTGCGAAGATGCTGAAATGAACAGGGTGGAATTGTAAACCTAAAGTTCCTCAGAGAGTCAAAACAAACATCTTTAGTACTTCAGCTAATTTTGTAGTCTTATCTGGATGTTTATCACTATTCTTAATGTAAAGTCATGAAATGTGTCTGTTTGGAAAACACTGAGTGTGTTTGTCTGCATACTTCTTTGTTTTATAAAAATATCCTCTTTCAGTTTAAGTTGTGAAAAATACCTCACTCTTTTAAATACTTCATGGTGATAGGTCGGTTATGTGGTTAGATATTTTTATAATAACTGCTA
>NW_015505607.1:1008284-1008840 GCF_001515645.1 Sinocyclocheilus grahami | reverse complement strand
AAATTAAGGGGGTCTGAATACTTTCCGTACCCACTGTATATGCAAAAAACATTGGTTTTAAAATGTAAATTATTATGGAAATACGTCATCATGACTAGAAAAACATTCACTCTTTCTACAAATTACACTGTTCTGCCAGTAGGTGGTGATAAGTGGCTTTTTTTACTTTGCGTCACTATTGCGTCACTGATTCAACCGATTTTCTTAAAATTGCTGATTTATTCAGAAACAAAACATCTGACGTCTTCATAAGTGAGTCATTAATCACTTATTCAGCTGCTGTGAATGAGTCATTGAATCATTCATTCATTTTTTTATTTCCTTGAACTAAACTGTGAGTTGATCTGAGATGTGCAGTGTTGTGGGGGTTGTTTAGAAATGTTTGCCTTGACGGAGCAAATAGTAACTGTCAATCCAGTGTTTCTATAATGTAAGTTTCATAATATAAAAATATAGGCTTATTATTCAAAAATAATACCAAAAGTATTTACGTAGATACGGCGTAATAGATGGTTAGTCTGCTAGAACATTTGTTGATTCCACTGTGATATATTTA
>NW_015505607.1:1007132-1007704 GCF_001515645.1 Sinocyclocheilus grahami | reverse complement strand
TGAACAATTCACTCTTGGGCACATTTTGTCGTGACAATCTTGCATTAAATTAAAATTAAAATGTATCAAATGAACAATTCACTCTTGGGCACATTTTGTCGTGACAATCTTGCATTAAATTCAAATTAAAATGTATCAAATGAACAATTCACTCTTAGGCCCATTTTTCAACTGGAAGGGCCTCTTGTAGGGTTTCTGCTCTGTAATATACATGTATCTTGGTTCATTTCAAATTGGTCAGAAGTGGGTGCAAATGTAATGGTGTGCTGGAGGAAATGTCCACCATCTCCGTATGATTGGAATGTCACACTGGAAGACACAAACATAGAGAAATCTTTAAATATCAACTGCTACAACATCATAAAGGTCAATTATTTTAACTGATAACTACTTACAGATGTAAAATCAAAGGGTGCTCCCAAGACAAGATGTACTGGAAAACAACAAAAAATAAGAATATTCTCCCTGTAAATGGCACAAAAAAAACCTTCCTTGTTCCTTATTTAACAACTAAATAATCACACCAATAACTGGTTGCAAAAATGTATAGTATAGCCTAAAATAAATAAATA
>NW_015505607.1:994792-1007106 GCF_001515645.1 Sinocyclocheilus grahami | reverse complement strand
ATGACCTCAATAATTTTTGGTGACGCAATATATCGGCCATTATATTTATTTTAAATATAATTAAATTGAATTAAAAAAAATAATTTTAATATATAAAAAATAATGTCACCATGTTTTGTACATTCCACTTGCGCCTGTGTCTTTTGCAGCTTCTCGTACATAACGTGGTGTAGTCATGAGGTGCTAGTTCCGATTAAAAAATGCTTCTTTGTGCATTTTTCTTTTTTTGTACTCGTTACTTTGCACTTTTTGTTAGAAAATGTTTATTTACTATTTATTCAGGTTTTTTTTAAGGTATCTAATATTTTGAGACTTAATTTCCATGATCTAAATATTCTTAAAAATTAAAAGTTTGTTGTCATTTGGAAGTGTGTAGGCCGCCTTGCATTATTATGCTGTTACATTACGATTATATATTCAGTGGCATAAAATGGTCTTTAAAATGATTTTAACTTAATTTATCTTTTCCAAATTGTTGGAACTGGAAACAGAACTTTACAATCAATTTTTGTTGGGTACCTGGACATCGTTGAATAACAACAAACAAATAGGTGGCTGCTGCTAGAGAAACACTTTCCATAGATATTGAAAATTGTTCCATACCACTCAGATTTTAAAACTTCCAGTATCTTAAACGACAAGCGGCAAAATGAATGGGATCAGTGTATGAACAACAAGCTGTATGAAATTATCCCTACAGTACTTTATTTATTTGTGCTGGTTTAAGTTCTCTTAGGAAAATCAGTTACTCTGTAGAAATTTTTAACAGAGTCAACCCTGAATCTATTTTAGAAACCTTGCAAACTTGTATAACATGCAGTATAAAAATACATGTGCTGTTTGCCACATGTCATCTGTGGTTGCGTTATTTACTATTTACTTTATATTTATTTATAATTAGTTTATATTTACTATTTTATCTTTATATTAAAAGGTGTGGTATCATATATACTGACCATCAGCCAGCACACTGCTCTCTTAAGATATCGTCATCAGCCATCAAAATACCAATATTGCTCAACCACTTGTCCATTGTTGTTTTGGACTCCATTTATATTCATTGCATAGACAAAAACCTCAAAATATCATCTTTTATGTTCCACAAAGAAAGTATTACTGGGTCTCATGTTTGGATACCCTTTTCCTTTTAGCATTAATTGGACGACATCAGATTGGGTCCAGCTTTAAATCTTAATACCATTAAACTTTTGAGAAACCAACTTGAATTTTCAGGTTTAGACTAAGAGTGTTTTCACAGCGTAATGAAAGGTGCATTTGTACGTGTCCATTTAAAAACAAGAGCTGATGGTGCTCGACCGAATAAGCAGATACGGACCACAGCAGGCAGTTACTGCAGAGCATTTGAAGTTTATTGAATCCCTGGATCGCCTTTGATGTGTAGGCTTTGAACACAATTCCAATCTGTATTACATAAATGGTTATTTGGTGAAAGATATTGCAGTAGCAGCTGGAGCGATAGCAACTCTTGACCCAGACATGACCCCTGTGGGTATTAGTATGACAGAAATCATCAGATATCATTAAACAATTCCCCCAGTTGTGTTTTTGCCTTTTTTCATATTGGTGCCAATTGTTCGCTTGACGCCCATAACTTCTAAGAATGATTGTTAGATGATGAAATTGAGGAATATACTACAAGCGAGAAATGCAATAAATAAATATTTAAAAATAGCTTTTTGTAAAAATACCACTAGTCTCCTCCTCCTCCACATTCCCAGAATTTACGATCTAGTGGGAGAATAAATGCAAAGCTGTAATGTATCGTAATAATGAGACGCCGAACAGAATATGACATCCCTCAGCTGGTTGCCTCCAACCTCCGCCACGTTAAGCTGTTTTTCCCAAAGCTCTGCTCTCGCATCCTATTCATAGTAGGATTACAGGCGTGCAGGAGGGACGGCACATGAGGGAGTAGGATGGGGGGGGCAGATGTTGCTATAGAAACTGTCCAGCAGGGAGGGATGAGGATGGGTGGGGGGTGGCAGTGGGCGTGACCGTGGCGGCAGCCACTCCGTCATCGGGCTAACAGCGTGAGGCCCTTTTTTAAGCTAACCACTTGCATGTGGAGCAAAGCTTCTCTCAATTCATCCCGACTCCACCTCCTCCCAATCTGGCCCTTACGTTTCATCCGAGGGCAAACGACCTCTGAGCTGTGAAGAATAGAATAGAAAAAAGGTAGAGATATTAAAAACAGATGGTGGACATGTTGTGCACACTTGATGATTGACAGCTTTTCATGCTAGGTTGGGCCATGTGTGTGTGTGTTGTTTGTCAGGATAATCTGTTTAGGAGTGTACAGGCCTCGTGTGCCATGTTAGGTGTCTCCCAGATCTGCCTACGCATAGAAGAGGCAATTTCCAAAACTGCCTCTATGGCAACTGAGGAATTAGCACTCCTAGAAAATTGCTCAGAGAAAATCAATTAGGATTTTTAGACTCCTGGCAACACTATAAGACGGTTTGGAGACCAAACCACCCCAGTACAGGTAATGCACTGCCTGCCATCGCTCTGAGATATTTGATTGGAAATGGCCTGCCTGAATTGACAGTCACTCAATATGCAACAAATGTTTTAAGTGCGCTTGAGAGTGATTTGGCAGCCATAGCTTCTGTTTTCTACTCATCAGACCATAATGATAAAAAATAAAAGCCTGTGGGCTTGTAGCTCATCACAGAGTAGACAAACTGTTCTCCGCGAGACAGATGAGATGCCTGTTTTGCAATATCAGATAGTATCTCTCCAACTGGTAGGCAGACTTTATTTTACATTCTCTGAGATTGCAAGGAGAGTAAATAGAGCCAAAATGGTTTCTGATAGGAGACCGGATAAGAAACAGAATTGGGGGATATTTGAATGATTTGGAGACTGTACCTTCAAATAATGAAAAAAAAAAGAAAGTTTTGGCCTTCAATCCTGCCCACTTAAAATTATTGTTCTTTAGGTTTTCATTTTGAGCTTTCAGTTGGTGGTATTGACTGTACAAAGAAACTTATCTATGATTGCACCAGTCCTTTGTTAAAAAAAATTCAACTTATCTGTTATCGGGCAGTTGTGCCATTTACTTGAGTTTGGCAAAGCGTGTATTGACAGTTGGGGTCTTTGGCCATCTCATTCATTAACAGGATGAAAGCCGAGACAAATCAACCACAGATTTGAGGTTAGAGTCAGGGCACAGGAATTTTTTAGCTTCCTTCTGCAAATGAAAGATATTTTACTTAACGTTGACATCCGTTCTAATGCCTCAGTTTACAACCCTATAAATGGAAAAGATGTGTAACCATAGGTTTAACCATTTGAAATCCTGCATGCATTTGACTCTTAACCCTCAACCCGCAATAGCAAAATGCAACACTTGTTATAAGCAATTAAAAAGTACATATTTTGCAATTAATGTGGGTTTAAACTGCATAGAGCATATCACGCTCTGAAATGTCATAGCTAGGCCTGTCGCAATAATCAATATTTCGACTTATCGCACAATATATGTACATGACCTCAATAATTTTTGGTGACGCAATATATCGGCCATTATATTTATTTTAAATATAATTAAATTGAATTAAAAAAAATAATTTTAATATATAAAAAATAATGTCACCATGTTTTGTACATTCCACTTGCGCCTGTGTCTTTTGCAGCTTCTCGTACATACCGTGGTGTAGTCATGAGGTGCTAGTTCCGATTAAAAAATGCTTCTTTGTGCATTTTTCTTTTTTTGTACTCGTTACTTTGCACTTTTTGTTAGAAAATGTTTATTTACTATTTATTCAGGTTTTTTTTAAGGTATCTAATATTTTGAGACTTAATTTCCATGATCTAAATATTCTTAAAAATTAAAAGTTTGTTGTCATTTGGAAGTGTGTAGGCCGCCTTGCATTATTATGCTGTTACATTACGATTATATATTCAGTGGCATAAAATGGTCTTTAAAATGGCAATAATAACGCTTATCGCAATTATTTCTGGGGCAATATATCGCACAACAAAAAGTTGTTATCGTGACAGGCCTGGTCATAGCCATAAGTTTGGATGGTATATTGCATTATTTTACATTATTTATCATAAATATTTTTTCACAATTCTCCACTTTAATGAAAAAATCTGTGATGTTTTGCATAAATTTTGCAGGGAAAAAATGCAGTGGGTCAGCCATTTTTATTATTTACCTTACAGAACTCTTCACACTCTAAGATGAACTATTCACAAATTATAAAAACAAAATATCGACTAATGGAACTTTATAGAGTGTCAGAGGAATGCTTTGAGGTGAACAAACTGAAGTTTCAACCTTCCACCCAAAATAAAACATGCATAAACATCATGATTTTTATAACCAGTGACTTCCTATAAACACATTCAAGGGGGCAAAAATAATACATTAGCAATATCAGTGCGCGTCTCTGAGGGTAAAGATATTTTATGTTTCTCTTTTTCCGCTTTTTTATTCATATAGCTCTTTGAGTAAACATACCCCATTTCTTTGTGGATCAAAGAGAGAAGAGCTGCTTGGCACAAGTGAAAAGTTCTTGGATTATGGCAAAGAAACTTTAAAAAAAAAACAAGTGAAGCATTTTTTTTTACAGTGGTGGGGAATATTTCATCTTGAGGGAATTTAAAAACAAACCATACACCTCTTTTTCCCTTTTTTTTTTTTAAATATGCATATTCTGACCCAAAGTAATTCCTGACAGGCAGAGAGTTGAATAAATGGTTTTGGGAATTGGGGAGTGCTCCACATATCCATGAAAGGGGTTAAATTTTAGCGTGTAGGAAGAAGAGAGAGAGCAGGCTGTGCAATATGTTAATGGCACAAGCTCTAATGAAGACCACAAGGTACTGTATGCTCTTTAAACCTGCTCGTTTATAGGTAAACGCATGCAGAAAGAAGAGAATAAGACATCCTGCTCATAAAAAAAATTACCTTTTTACTTCAGATCGCCTCAAACGGCCTTCCAGAGGAACATTTCTGACACTCAAGGCTTTTTATATCTCATGGACCTTGTAATTTGACACACACGCACTGCCTGCAGAGAAACCGAAGACACTAGTGTGGCCAGCACTGCTGTGAATCTGAAGCACCTGGGAAAATTATATTTTGTGAGCTTGTGGCCTGAATGTAATGCGATTTTAAAAAGATTGCAGAATAATCACAAAAACATGTCACTTCCATGATGAGTGTAGTCTGATTCACACCAAATGGATTGGTTCTTGCTTCAAGCTCAAGCTACACTTGCAGGAGTCCACCTGGAAAAATATCTTATTTAAATGTCTGCATGTACAGTGGGTACGGAAAGTATTCAGACCCCCTTAAATTTTTCACTCTTTGTTATATTGCAGCCATTTGCTAAAATCATTTGTTATTTTTTTTCCCCATTAATGTACACACAGCACCCCATATTGACAGAAAAACACAGAATTGTTGACATTTTTGCAGATTTATTAAAAAATATTATTTAAAAAAATATTTTAAAATAAATAGTTTTAAAAACTGAAATATCACATGGTCCTAAGTATTCAGACCCTTTGCTGTGACACTCATATATTTAACTCAGGTGCTGTCCATTTCTTCTGATCATCCTTGAGATGGTTCTACACCTTCATTTGAGTCCAGCTGTGTTTGATTATACTGATTGGACTTGATTAGGAAAGCCACACACCTGTCTATATAAGACCTTACAGCACACAGTGCATGTCAGAGCAAATGAGAATCATAAGGTCAAAGGAACTGCCTGAAGAGCTCAGAAACAGAATTGTGGCAAGGCACAGATCTCGCCAAGGTTAGCTTATAATTATGCATTCGGAAGATGCTAGTTAAAATGTGAGCCTTGTGCTTTCCTGTCAGCATTGCACTTTTCCTGTATGTCATTTCAGCACAATGCTTTAGTCAGGAAGCGGCATATCATTCAGCCACGTAGCAATTGCCATTTCCATCATCTTTTGTTTATGTTGAATAGAAATGGGAAACACAGTTTGGACAGCAAAATCTGTCTGGGACAGATGAAAGAAAGATGGAGGGTTCGATCAAGGTGGATGCAGTGACTCGGCTTGGGAAGGATGAAGAGTTACAGTCCCAGAGAGACAGAAGTGTTTGATGAAAGTTTGTAGGATATGTGCGCTTAGTTTCATATGCATGTCTATAGGATAGTTGTCCCCCCACCGTTCCCTAGCTTGGAGACGATAGTAGGCAGGAGCTTAAAAACTGCCCCATGGGCTCTTTGTTACCATGACAATGCAGAGGGCAAGGAGAAGTCACAGCAGAAGCATTTGCCTGCGCTGCCAGCAAGAAAACTCTTTTCAACACATTACACTGAAAGCCCTAGATTCAGCAACCACAAATATTCCGCACAATAAAGGATTTGGAGAAACCGCGTGTTTTGGGAACTAGGGATGTGTGATATGTGATATGGGCTTTAAAATATATCAATAATTTCTGATATTTATTGCGATAACGATAGCAATGACGATAATTTGCCAGGTTTTGGCAATAAAAATAGTTAAATCGCGTTTCGAGCAGGGTTCCCCTGTTAAAATCGCGTTCCGGGGGTAAAATACATGTTTTTCGGCGGGGATCTTCAAGTAAAATTCACATTCCAGGGACTAAATATCACGTTATTGGGGTCGCTTCAACCCGCAGACATGAACAACAACCCGCGGCAACAGTGTTAAAGTAGTCCAATTCCACGGGAAAACTGAGGACTTGGCAACACTGCTTATGAACCGACCGCACTATAGCGTTTCCTTGTTTACCACTGTAAACAAAGCAGAGTTGCGCTTTATACGGAGAAGAAAATGCCATTGCCATCGAAACTTCTCCCAAGACAGTACCCTTCAGTGGTACATTAATATAACCCCATAAATATAATGCATTTTTGTACTTTTTACTGTTTTTTTCGTGATCTACTGGGAGAGTGATAAAGATCAACGGGTTGGCAACCACTGCTTAATACTGAAAGTATTATCTTTCCTATTTTTACCCAAAATAGGGTGTTGTGAGCATTACTGAGTACACACGTAATGTAATGACTGTTTAATTCATACTGAAAGCCGGAGGGCGCCCTTGCGCAGAAACTCCACATATGCATAGTATAAGTAATGCTCTAGGACGAAGTATCCAATGATCGCTGTAGCTGAATAAAACGCAGATAGAGAAATCTTAACTGAGGAAACCTGAAGACAATAAACATGTTATTGCACAAAATATATGGTATCTGTGTTCTTCAAGCAATCTTGGGTATTTTTTATAAGGATAAAGTATATTTATAATGCAATGCTAATCGACATAGCCTTTATCACTGTATATAATGCTATAAAATAGTATGATTTCTGCCTTATTCTGTTATACGAAACCACGTCTGATCACAAAAATAAGTTATTTCAAACACTCGACTGTTATGAAGTTAATATGGAGAGCAATATATTTGTTGGACAACAGGTTTGTAAACGACTCATACACATGTAAAACTGTGTCGCACATGTGCTACTGTAGTACATTTACTCAAGGCTAAGACCGATTTTTCTCGCACTTTACAGCCCTATCCAAACCTGTTCCAGATTGTAGAAGGAGCAGCTCAATTTCACGTCCGCCTTCCTTCACGGCACTCCACACAGTCGCACACAGAAATATGTCAACAACTAGACTTTATCGTTATTATCGCGGGAAGACGAATTCTTATCGTGTGGAGAATTTTTACCGGTGTATCGCAAATGATAAGATATCGCCCATCCCTATTGGGAACTCACTTCTGATTAGCAACAGATGCTAGATGACAAATGCACTTACATAAACTAGAGAAAACAGAAAATCTTGTATACAAACTTTCTCAGAACTCTTGAAAGTGTTATGTTATTTTTCAGCACTCTTTCAGAGAGTTTCGGCGACAATTGGTCTTGATTTCTTTGAGAAGTTTAGTTTGATTCTATTTATTCTTCTGTTGTTCCCTTTCGATACTACACTCGTACTGCGTCTTGCTAGACGCATATGGGAAAAAGCCTTTGTTCTCCTGAACTGAAGCCTTTTTTCATTCACGCAGTGAAACTGCACGGCCATTGGTTCGTGCAGTGTATTAAAAAACGAACCAATGGCTAGGCAGCGGAGCTGCACGAGCCTATGGCTACGAAGCCTGCCAAAGGGCGGGGCATTCTCAGATTTCTTCTCCTTCAGCGACGACTTTACGCTCTTCGCTGATCCTGAAAGCATCCTCGCCATTGACACGCCTCCCAGCTGGATTGAGACCTCCCTGCTCAGTTGACCGGCTCTCTTCGCTCCTCAGCATCGCAGCAGTTCCAGTCCTGTTCCCCTGCCGCCATCCGGCAATACTGAAAGAGCTTATTTCTAGCAGGTAAGCCGTAAAAGAGCAAATTCTAGCGTCGTTGTTGCAAATGTCGCGCTGCGAGTGTGGCTCGTGCAGGGAATCTTGCAAGATGCAGAAAGGCAGTGAGTGCGTCAGCTGTCTGGGCAGCCCCCACGCATAGACTGCTCACTCACTGAGACAGAATGCTCTCGTTGAAAGCATGAGTCTCGCCTTCTCCACTCGCGGACCGCCTTCACTGATGGCAGCCCCGCTCTCCCATTTCTCCTCTCTCAGCGAGCCTCGGAGAGGGAAACAGCGGAGTCAGGGAATAAGCAACCAGGTTGACCGATCTCATGCCGGCACTGTGACTGCGTGCTCTCTCTCCCCGTTGCACTCGGATCCGCCGCAGAAGGGCAGTGAGCTGCGTGCTTACTGAGACAGAATGCTCACTCAGCGCATGAGTCTCGCTCTTCTCTACTCGCGGACCGCCTTCACTGAAGGCAGCCCCGCTCTCCCATTTCTCCTCTCTCAGCGAGCCTCGGAGAGGGAAACAGCGGAGTCAGGGAATAAGCAACCAGGTTGACCGATCTCATGCCGGCACTGTGACTGCGTGCTCTCTCTCCCCGTTGCACTCGGATCCGCCGCAGAAGGGCAGTGAGCTGCGTGCTTACTGAGACAGAATGCTCACTCAGCGCATGAGTCTCGCTCTTCTCTACTCGCGGACCGCCTTCACTGAAGGCAGCCCCGCTCTCCCGTTTCTCCTCTCTCAGCAAGCCTCGGAGAGAGAAACAGCGAAGCCAGGGAACACGTAAGGATCAGCGTCCCTCTTTACATCGAGCGGCTCTATCCTAAGTAGATCGGAGCAGATGCTGCCACTGGCAGCTTTGAATTGTGTGTGTCACTATGACTGCACTCAAAGACACGGGCTGTTTTTAACCACGAAAGCAGTCTGCCCCTGTTTGCTCATGGAAGGCGGCACTGCCTCCCCACTCTCATTTTTCTCTCCTCCCAGTTACCTCGGAGGAAGCAACGGATCAGGCGTGCTTAATCAGCCAGTGTGTGTTACATGTGAGAATCGGCGCTCCTCGTTTCACAAGCAGCTTAATCCTCCTAGGCAGATCAAAGCAAAATGCTGGCAGCTTCGCGTTTGTGTGTGTATCGCTGAGCCCCGCCTCCCCCACTCTTGTGTTTCTCTCCTCCCAGTTACTCTGAGGTAGAAATGACGAACTCACGGGTATGAACGATCAGGCTTGAGTGATTTAATGCCGGCAAAGCCCCCACATGCATCACTCTCCACGCAGCTCTTTGATCTGCCAGTGTGTTTACACGTGGGGATAGGCACCCCTCATTGTCGAGTGGCTCAATCCTCCTTGGTGGTTTGGAGCGGAACTCTGTCACCAATGATTCAATATCGCTGACAGCTTTGTATTTGAACGTGCCTCTCGCCTGGGCCATGCCCACGCTGAGGCTGAGTTGCTAAGACAGACGCTCTTACAACGAGAGTTCATATCTCGCTCTGCTTTATTCGCGGCTCGCCTTCTTCAATGAAGATGGGCCCGCCCCTCCCCTCATCCGCTACGAGCAGATTTGAGAGAATGCGCGCAGCATTTTTGATCTGCCAGAGTGTTTACACATAATGATCATCAAAACTCCTCTTCTAACGAGTGGTTTGATCTTTTTAGGTGAATTAAAAGAGAATGCTGTCACTAATGATTATTATCACTGACAGTTTCAAATTGAACGCGTCTGGGACTGCTCTGCTATGAGAGCATTAAGTCTAGCAAAGCATTTTTTGAAAGCATTTTCAGGGAAAGCAAATTTCCTCATCTGAGTGTGGGGTCCCCATACAGCGACCAGCCTCTCAATTTAATCCAACCCCTTGTCACACAGGCTGAGGCCTGTCGGGCCATCCCTGTAGTACCAATCTGGGTGTTGGAGATAATAAAATGAGGTTATTCACTGCAATTCGCTCGAATACCCCGCGATTCAACTGCATGGTTCCCACCTCAGCTCAGAGCAAAGATGCACGTGTCCTGCGCTCAGAGGTGATGAATTTGCTGGCGATAGGAGCTGTAGAAACTGTTCCCCCAGCTCAGAGCGAGCCAGGCTTCCACAGCCGCTACTTCCTCGTCCCCAAAAAGGATGGTGGCCTCCAGCCCATCCACGATCTCAGACACCTGAATCACGCCCTAATGAAAAGGTCGTTCAGGATGACTATGCTGAAACAGATCCTTGCGTGAATTCGCTCAGGAGACTGGATCTTTTCGCTGGATGCATACTTTCTGGCCCCCCGCACTTTTACGAAGTGCATGGACGTGGCTCTCTCCCCTCTGAGACAGATGGGTATCCACATTCTCAACTACCTCGACGACTGGCTCGTTCTGGCCCAGTCAGAGGCAGAATTAATATCACACAGGACCCTACTCCTCAGCCACCTGGAGTGCCTGGGACTCAGGGTCATTTTTGCCAAGAGCTCGTTGTTCCCCAGCCAGCGTATATCGTTCCTGGGAACAATTTTCTATTCAGCCCAAATGAGAGCTGTAGTGACGCCAGAACGGGCTCTGGCAATACGGAGGCTGGCGACCTCCTTCGAGATTGGTACCACTTGCCCTCTCAAAGCGTTTCAAAGGATGCTGGGCCAAATGGCGGTGGTATCGCCAGCGCTACAGTTGGGTCTGCTTCGTATGCGCCCCCTTAAGCGCTGGTTGAAACCACGGGTTCCATTCCATGCATGGCATCACGGACGCCTGTTGATCAGGGTTATTCAGGCGTGTGTAACAGCCCTGGCCCCCTGGAAGAACTCCCGTTAGATGGAACAGGGCGTGGCCATAGGGATGGTTTGCAGAATGACAGTTGTCATGACAGACGCCTCCAACTCAGGTTGGGGGGCGCTGTGCAAGGGCATACCAACTTTCGGCCACTGGTCGAAGGCGGAAAAAGTCTTCCACATCAACTGCCTGGAAATGCTAGCAGCATGTCGAGCCTGTCAGTTATTCCTGCCAGTCCTAAAAGGACAGGTCCATGGTGTCCTACATAAATCTATCAAGGAGCAATGCTGCTGGATAAGGGACGCCATCTACGCTCAAAGTCTATGTGGCGGCTATAGCGGCCTCTCACATCCCTATTGAGGGCCAATCAGTGGGCAGAAACAGCTCAGTCCTGAAGGGCCCTGCTTTCGAGCCGCTACAGTCTGCCAACATTCGGTCGCTATCACTGAAGACTGCTCTGCTTCTAGCACTGGCATCAGTAAAGCGAATAGGGGACCTGCAGGCTCTCTCTATTAGCCCTGCCTGCCTGGAATTCGGGCCTAACGACACTAAGTCGTCCTGAAAACAAGGCACGGTTATGTACCTAAGGTGCTCTCCACTCTGTTCAGAGCACAGGTCATTATGCTCTCCGCGCTTCCTCCCTCTGAAGAGGACAGAGAGCTATCTCTGCTCTGCCCAGTCAGAGCTCTGAGAATCTATATTGAGCATTCTGCCCCCTATAGGCGTTCGGAAAAACTATTCTTAAGCTTCAGTAACCGCACCAAAGGACTTCCGGTCATGAAGCAAAGACTCTCTAGATGGATAGTAGACTCCATCTCACTAGTGTACTCTCCTTTGGGCCTTCAATGCCCCATTGGGGTATGGGCCCTCTTGACTACAGGCATCGCCTCGCCTTGGGCATGGTCCAGTGGTGTGTCCATTGTGGATATTTGTGAGGAAACTATTCTTCAGCTTCAGTAACCGCACCAAAGGACTTCCGGTCACGAAGCAAAGACTCTCTAGATGGATAGTAGACTCCATCTCACTAGTGTACTCTCCTTTGGGCCTTCAATGCCCCATTGGGGTATGGGCCCTCTTGACTACAGGCATCGCCTCGCCTTGGGCATGGTCCAGTGGTGTGTCCATTGTGGATATTTGTGAGGCGGCCGGCTGGGCATCGCCATCCACATTCGTAAGGTTTTATAACCTGGAAGTCCCGGCCTTGCAGGCCAGGGTCCTTTCCGCTTGAAGTGAC
>NW_015505607.1:993167-994436 GCF_001515645.1 Sinocyclocheilus grahami | reverse complement strand
GGTCCTTTCCGCTTGAAGTGACATGCGCTGCGTAAACAGATCTGGCAGAGAGTCCTTGGCCGTATCACGCTCAAGCTCTCTGGCATTAGTTCCCCTGTTAGCTCTCGACCCCTGGGTGTCGAAGTTACAGGAGTACTCTGGAACGATTAACCAGGCCGGGTGTGACCTCAGGAAGCTCAGCCCATCTTAGCCTTGGGTTGTTGTTAACTTCTCTATGGGCATTGGTTGCTTATGGAAGTTTGATACTTTTAGTCGTTCCACTACATTAGCACGGAGTGATTGTACTGTGTTCCCATATGCGTCTAGCAAGACGCAGTACGAATGTAGTATCGAAAGGGAACGTACTCGGTTTCTTTTGTAACCTCGGTTCCCTGAGATACGGGAACTAGTACTGCGTTGCTAGCCGTGCTATGTAGCTGCACGACTCAGTCATCGCTTCAGTCGAAGTAACCTGAGAATCCTGTGGCGAATTCCCGCTTATATAGCCAGATGCCCCGCCCATTCTGGCGGGCTTTGGCAGGCATGGCGGGCTTCGTCGCCATAGGCTCGTGTAACTCCGCTGCCTAGCCATTGGTTCGTTTTTTAATACACTACACGAACCAATGGCCATGCAGTTTCACTGCGTGAATGAAAAAAGGCTTCAGTTCAGGAGAAAAAAAGCTTTTTCCCATATGCGTCTAGCAAGACGCAGTACAAGTTCCCGTATCTCAGGGAACCGAGGTTACGTTAGTAACCGAGTACGTTTTTCCCTTTGTTAGCCATGGCTTGTACTGTATATATAGATTTACTAGATGCATTGACGATTAAGTATGTGTCTTTATTCCTGAAAACCTGCTAGTCCATTTTTTCCATAGATGTTTCTTTTGTGTTATGTGTAGGGGTAGTGTTTTATTCAACATACTGTGTGTATTTAAATTCATCCTCTTTAAAGCTGCTGTTGTTTTTATTTTTCAGCGTCATATCCTATGAGTGTTTTGTTTTGATGACGTGTATAGTATAAAAATGTATATCGGACACCCCTCCATTGATTTTCATTCCATCCTATTTGGATTGACTGAATGAATTATTGAATGAAGTATTATTTATATATTATTTATATTTATAAAATATTTATCATTATTATTATTTAGAGCTGATTTGTGAATTAATAATTTATTAAAAACATTTTATTAAATTTATTTAATGTTTAGTGAAATAATTGTAATACTTTTAAGTTTATATATATATATATATATATATATATATATATATATATATATATATATATAT
>NW_015505607.1:978585-992931 GCF_001515645.1 Sinocyclocheilus grahami | reverse complement strand
TATATAATTACATTTGGTTTGTTTTATAATATTACAGTAACTAAATTCCCTATACAAATTTCCATGACATTTGACATTTTTTCCATATGAACAGTGACCCAGTAGTATACAAAAAAGAGATAAACGCCTGTGTTTTCTTCTTTCTCTCCCCATTCCTTCTGCGTTCTCTCCTCTTCCTCTCTTTCTTCTGCATCTACTCGCTCTCGTCTTGTCCTGCTCCAGCTCCCGAATTTCCACTTCAATCCAGGGAGGTTAACAGCATGAGGAATTCAACATAGCCCATATCTCTAAACACTTAAATCAGAAGCCTTCACTCTTAAATGGATTACTGAATCCAGAAACAATTTTAGCTTCTGGGCTCCCCTCCTGCTAGATTCAAACCCCGTACCCTTTGAGGCCAAGACATTTGACTGACAGACTCAATCTGGACTGGCACATTTCTTCACCTCTGCTCCCAGCCCGTGTTCTTCTGAATAAGCTTTCCGCTGCCCCAATTTCTAAAGCTCTCCATTAAAACGCTCCAAGCCCAGTCTCACTATTACTTACCCAGGATGAGATGATAATCATGGTGTCTTGTTTGCATGGGTCTCTACCCTTGGATGACATCCATGACTGCACAGAGACATCTCAGGACTTGCCGGACAATCGGTGAGTGTGTGAGATCTGATGGCCCTTTCTTTCTAAATGATGCCATCTGTTCTTATCATCAGCGTGCTATTGTTTGATAAATTATCCTCCCTTAGGGGCTCCTCTGTGGCAATGAAGAAATCTTGCTGGAGGACAGAGTTAACTGATTAAGTGGCCAATGTAGAGCAACAATTTTGTTGGGAGGAGGATATTGTGCTGTTTTTCTGAGAAAGTGTGATGTCTGTATGTCAGAGGTGGTATTGTTCGCACCTTGTACTACAACAGTGAGACTTGCATTAACAGGTCGCGTGAGCTACAATAAGACCAGTCAGCTCAGCTCTTCAAGTTCAGATATATCTTCCAGAGTCTGAGGATGGAAATCGCTCATATGCGGCCAAATAATAGTCTGTCTCTGGAAAATGGAGGCGGGTTTAGACAAAGGCATGTGACCCTAATGGCATTGAAAACCTATTATTTCTAAGCCTTTAGCCCATTGGAGGAAGATGCTGTGGTTTGTGCCTGATAAGTCAAGTCAAATTTTATTATCCCATGGGGAAATTAGATTTCCAGGAAGAGATTTAAAACGGCATACCATAGAGAAATGCATAAAAAGATGTAAATGATGACATTAACTTGATTACAACCACAAATAGACTACGCATTTAAGTAATTGAAATGGAGACAAAGGAATAGATGTGGATGAAACGAGATCAAAACCACTTTCTGTCTGTCCTCCAGATTCAGTATCATAATTGCTGTGGAAATCAAAGAGTTGCGTGAACTTTCAGTTCACGGCTCACTGCTGTAAAACGCCGTCCAGAGGGCATCAGTTCAAAGTGGTGGCTGGGGAAGAAGATGATGCCGTTGGCCTTCCTGAGGACAAGCCTCTCAAAAAGGAAAAACGCTTGTGCCTGACTCACACGCTTTATTGGTTGTTATAACCAGTTCTTTAAGTCTGGCGGCGTTTAGATTAAGTAATCTTGGTAATCAGGAGGCTGGGAAAGCAGATGATGCTGTTGCCTTCCTGAGGACAAAAAAGAAGGGATAACACATGTTCCTGGAAAAAAGACTCAGTAAAACTGCCATCAGCCAATTAGTTGATTTCAATATTGGTACGTAACTGTTAACATTTTTAAATGAACACTTTTTTTAGCTGCAGATTCTTTTTTACATTTCTTTCTATGTTTAAATGTATTTGTTTTATACAAGTTTTATTTAATTCATTAATTATTTAATTGTATTATTCACTGTCCCATTATTCAGACAACAGTAACATACTCAGATTAGAGAAAGTTTCATTATATTATAGAAGACATTTTACCAATTATTTTACCAAGTTATTTGGAGACTCTCGGAATAGACTTTTGAGTGACAGCTCAAGATCGTTTCTGTTGAAGGGTTTCGGATTGCGTGCGTTCTTGTTGTGCCATTAGCCATTCAGAGTTATTACATTTTCATATGTAGTGAAAACCAATCTCTCCAGGTATAGTAGACCTCCTTGGCCAAACCCTTATGAGTCTGTAAGGCTGATCAGCCTGTCAGGCACTAAGAAGGCTTTGTATGTTAGTAAGCCCCCTACAGATGTGCACTGGTAATTTTGCCAAAGTATTACATTTACATTTACATTTAGTCATTTAGCAGACGCTTTTATCCAAAGCGACTTACAATTGGGGGATACATAAAGCGATTCTTCTTAAAGCGGCAAACAGACACAAGAAGTGGTTGTAATACCAAGTTCTTAGACATTGTTCAAATAAGTACAAGCTAGAAAGAGAAGGAATAAATAAAGAGAGAGAAACTTTTTTTTTTATTTTTTTTATGATGAAGTCAAGTAGCTTCGAAAGAGATGAGTTTTCAGCTGTCGCTTGAAAGTTGTCAGGGATTCAGCATTCCGGATAGGGGTGGGAAGATCGTTCCACCAGCCAGGAGTGGTGAACGAGAATGTTCTGGAAAGATGCAGCCGTTTGTCTCTTCTGTTGACTAATCGCTTGACTATTAATGTGTTCTTTCAGCTGAGCTCTCATTATGAGACAAAATACGGAACAGAATTCAATCCATTTTAAACAGTAGTGTGCTTTTATTGACAAAGACGAACTGAATGCCAGTACTGGTGACAAGTCATGGCGGTGTTCTGTGAGATGGGGAATACAGTTGGCAGTTCATCACAGAACATCTTCAGTTCATGGAGCCAGTGTTGACTATGCCTACCTCTGTCGTCCTGCGATTTCAAAGGCAAGACACTACGTAAACATTTTTGTGTGTTCTGCAGCTGTTGTCAGGAGCCCGTCTCTCCTCCTACCTACTGTCCTCTTTCCTCACAGCCAGAGGCCTTCTTATGCCATCCATTATTTAACAAGCACAGATCCTGCACCTCACTAACAAGCATTTCTGTTCTCACTGTATGCAGAGATTCTCTCATTACGCATCCCTGTCTGTCGTCAACACGCCATCATTAGACACATTTATTCCAAAGCAGGGATGGAACATGCATAACGCTAACAAACGTATGAGTGTATAGAATTTAGAAGTGAAAAATGTCTTCTGAGAGGAGATTTTTTGACATCTGCTCACTGAGCGCTCTGGCACCCTCTCTTCTTCTGTTGTCACGTGACAGTTGTCACTGATGGCCTCCTGTAGGTCCCTCCGGAGAGACAAATGAGTCAGAATGACTAATACAAACAGAAGCATCACACCTATTTAAAATGTGTCCTCTCTGGTTTTTAAATGCAGCTCCCAAAAAATTTATTTGATTAGTAAGTTTTTAATAGCAATTTAATAAATTTTTAATAGTAATTTAATAATATTAATTTTTAAAGTTCATGTTTTCTGTCGAATTCAATACTTTTCATATGTGAAAATACAAGATCACTTGTTGAGCTATGATGCACATGATGCTAATTTTTTATTCATTCATTCATTCATTTGTTTGTTTATTTATTTATTTATTTAGCCAAACTAAATTGTTGTCACTTGAATACAGTTATGTATTTTGATATTTGTAACGATTTAAAAATACATGTCATGTATCATGTAGTTGTATTTATATTGTTAACATTTACACATTATTATTATTATTATTGTTTATTTTTTATTATTTGTAATTATAATTGTTTTATTTTAATAATATATAATTTTTCTAAATGTCCCCCCCCCAAAATGGTAGCTTAACTATAGTATTATACTATGATATTTATTTATTTAATGAACCAAGATAATTGCAGCTGCACTTGACAACAAGTACTGTAGTATGTATTTTATTTTATTATTTTCATGTATTTTATTATATTAACACAAAGCCCCGAATACAGTTCATACTATTGGTCTATTTCTGGTCTTTTTCTTTGAGTCTTTGATTCTGCTACCAGGGAGCCATTAATGGAGACATATACTGAATTCATGGAAGCAGCTTCACTCCTTGACATGATAAATCAGATCATGATTACACTCCTTCACAAGGAAAGATTTTTGGATAGGGCTTGGTGGCACAAATAGCTGCACTAAATGCCTATGCAATAATCTGCCATCGTAATAACGAGAAAATCATAAGGTCATTGCAAACAGCAGATTCCCCCAGTACCCAGTTATTCTGCAGTAATCTGTGAATGCAGATGGTCGGGCACGAACAGGTTGTGATGCTTCACAGACATACAGGTATCGTTTGATGCATTTTTATGGAGATTTCTGCACCAGCCGGAAGAAAAACAGTAAAAAATTATGAATCAAACCAGCACACAGAACAAACCAAAGGCTTTTTAGCTCAGTTATAAGGCTCCCCGACTGCCTTCCGTCAACTCTGTTTATGATACAGTGTAAAAGGCAGTCTGTAGCAGCGTTTCTATTGATAGTAATGAGGCTGGGTGCAATTTACGGCTTGCATATTTTCAATACTTTTACAGCCTCATTAAGTTTAAAAATGTGACAAATGGTACATCTCAGCTGTCTCAGTCCCAATTGTCGCTCCTGACGGGACTGATGGTGCTTTGTTGTCACACAGGTGATTAGGTGGTTTGTTATCAGTGGCGTCGCTCACTTAATCTCATCCATGATTCAATGCCAAAAAGCTTATTCTCACGGTGAGAAATTCTCCATAGATCCGCCCGTTAACATGTTGTTCGTCACACGTGGTGGGTAAACCAACTGGAGTGACGACTCCATTGTCTTTGGGTTGTTGTCATTTTAATGACCATGATGGGAAATCAAGCTAAATGAACTTAATAGCTGAGTGCAATCAACGCAATTATCCATTTTGATTGTCACCAGACACCCTCAAATTAGATTAGAAAATATGCAAGTTGCTCGCAGTGGTCGCCTGAGTTAATTTGCGAGTAATTTAAAAGTCCTGCTATTTTAGTGCTCTGATCATTACTGTTACTTAATTGACATGACCTCTAGACAATCGAAAACCAGATGAATAATCAGGGAGCGTGCAGCCATCGCTCGTGGACTATTAGTCAAATATAATTTGCTCTGCTCTTTTTTTTATCATTTACTGTATGCAGGCGTGCGTTTTTTTCCACAGTGGCGTTAAATGCTCTCCAAAAGTCCTCGATTTTATCAGTTCTCTAAAGCGTCGTACAAAGGGCACCGCTCTGTTCAATTTAATTCGAAAGGGAGATGAAAAAATCTCTTTCTAAGAGATCAGTGACAAGATTAAATATGGAGGGATCTCTTCTTGACTTGTTGGCTGACTAGCATATCCATGGTAATGCCTCACAGACAGACCATCTATTTCAAATCAGCCCTGCTAGAATGCTTTGACTCACTGAGCTGTCTGAAATAGACAGGCGTTGAGTGAAAAGTACTGCACCCATCTAAATAACTAAGTTAGTGCAGAAGCAAATGAAAATGTACTAGTGTGAAGACATGCACGGCTCTGTAAAGTTTTTGGACGTAAAATGTAGCTTTTCTAGATAAAATAAATTTCTTTCATTCATTGATTCATTAGTTTGTTCATTCATTCATTCGTTCATTTAGTTTTCTGAACTTCACTTTCAGAACCATTTTAGCTGTTTTAATTGACTTCTGTATGTTTCAATATCAAGCCAAGTTCAGTTGCAATTTTGCTTGGTTTATTAAAAAAGAAATAATTATAGGCCTATATCAAATTATTAATTTTTTAATAAACCAAGCAAAATTGCAGCTGAACTTGGTTTGATATGTACGTATACTGCATATTATTAATGCTAGAGCTTTTCTCAGAAACAACTTCACTTTCAGAGATATTTTGACCATTTTATTGACATCTGACATTTCGTTAGCGAACCGCTCAGTTGCAATTTTGCTGGACATTATTATTGCCATCTGTATGTTTTAATATGGAGACTGAGGATATCATAGTTGGTTACTAAACCTCTTTGAGCTTATATGTATCCTTTAACTGCACTGTACCTGTTTTATGGTGACAGTCTTCGGGTTGCCTGGTGCCTAAATCATCGGATGTCCACAGGTCTGTGTGTCCTTATCAGCAAGAGAAAAGCTTTGGGGCTGCGGCTGGCATGTCTGCCGCAAATAAACAGCTCTCAAATCCATTTTATGCAGAACAACAAAAACCTGTGGTGCCTGTTTCCTAGTCCAAGAATAAACTGCTCAATGTGTTTGCAGTGAGATAGTAATTAAGCAGCTTCATTTGGAAAAAGTCGAACAGTGAAAAAATTACAAAGGTGACAAGACACATTTGACTATGTTCTTTTTGTCTCTGTCCACACAATCCCATCCATATATATCTTAACCTTCGATTCGATAATAATTTTCATTTAGTGCATGAACAGTCACCTTACAAAATTGAAGGCAGCATGATTAAAGAACAGAAAGGGGTTCTGAGATCAATACGGTTAATATTTTCTCATTTCCATGACCAATTTCAGAGTCTTTTCGCACTGACATGTTCTTCGGTAATGGTTGTATCTGACGGAGTTTGTTTTCAGCAATTCGTTCAGAAATTGCACCGCAACAGTCTTGCGCTTAATGAATAGCAAAGAACCTGCAGGGGTTCATCACCACTTAGTAAGCAAAGATTTGTTTTCTTACTTGTCCCATTCTGAAGAACATTATGCATTTATTTGAGAACTGTAAACAGACTAACATTTCATTTTTTTTTAACGTTTGTACCTAAATTTAATTTAAACGGATAGTTCACCCAAAAATGAAAATTCTCATCATTTACTCACCCTCATGTCATTCTAAACCTGTATTGTTTTCTTTCTTCTGTGGAAAACAAAAGAAGATATTGTGAAGTATGATTTTGTATGCTCCGCAGAAAAAAGAAAGTCATACAGGTTTGGAATGACATGATAATGAGTAAATGATGACAGAATCTCAATAAGACTACTAAAACACCTACAAAACTAGTGGATGATAGACCTCCTTGGATAACAAAGTTCAAACAAGTGGCCCATTCTTTCTCTATTATGATTTGAAACCCAATGAGGAAGTGCCTCAATGGAGACGTTTCAGGCCTGAAGGAATGTGGCAGAAACGATTAGTTAAAAGCTAATGTTTCCGGAGGCCCAAATGTAAACACAGATCGCACCTACAATCACCTTTCGCTTGACGCAGAAGCACTGCTCTCTTCACCTTTTAATGACATGGACATCTGCCAAAGTACTCACTCTCCACATTCACTACTGCTGATTGATGACATCTGGGCTGAACTGGCAGAAGCAATCATTCTGAGGAGCGACCTCACAAATCAAGAAGCGTGCTGCAGAGGAAGTTCGAGATGCTCCTCAGCCGACCACTAACACAGCTCCACAAATCTCCGGCACAAAGGAAAATAGAAAGTGAAGAGGAAGACTTTTTAATACTTCCCTTAAATGTCAGCAGTAATCCTGTGGTGCAGGAGGGAGGCAGAAGAAATATAATGCTGCTTGATGAATATATTGCTGCTGTTCTCTGTGGTGTTCTAGACACACATCGAGTCAGTCACAACATGTCGAATGTCTGCCCGGGTAAAAATAAGGTTGTGGATTTGAACCAACAATGGGTGATCCCCGAGTTATCACCTGTTCTGCACGAAAAAGTGTATCACTTCATGTCAAAATTCAAGCTGTCTATGTTGACTTTCGTTGCCTGTACCTGCAATTGAATTATGAAAGAGAATCATAGTAGGACACTAGTCTGGGGTGCGTTTCACAAAAGCATCGTTAGCCAACTGTGGTCGTCGTTACCAACCAAGTTCCGTCATTACCAACATAGTTCAACGATTTAGTGTTTCCCGAAACCACAGTTCAAACGAATATTCGGAAACAGCGTCGCAAACTTACATGGTAGGAACTACAGCTCTCCACCTGTGGTTAGAAGCATAGTTTCTTGTTAGCAAATGTTACGGCCCATAACCATTTTATGGCTCGTTAATTCAAACAATTAAATAAAGGACACAGGCCGAACATATAAAAAGAATCACAACACCTGATGTGAATTTCAGGACGCCTCTATTTAATTAATTTACAGAGTTCAACTGAAACATTCAGAAAATAATGTGCAACATAATCTAATGGATAATAACAAAGAAAGAATGATCAGCTTACGGGTAGGAAAGCTAAGAAAACGGACTCCTGACTACACCTGTTCTGAGAATAAAGTTCTTACCTGACTCCCGAAATAAAAAAATAAGAACGGGTGAGTCTTCCGCACCCCTGCTTCCCTCGCTCAGTTCTTACTAAATAAACAAAACGTGAACTAATAAATAAATACACTACCCGCTACTGGTAAGTAAGGAAGTATATCACATATCAAAACACAAATTTACAAGTTAAACCTAAGCGTAAAGAAAAACAAAAATTTAGCCTCAAAGAGGTGAAAAGAGAGACGCTTGCGAGAACAATGGGAAGCGGAGCAACAGAGAGAGAAACCGCCATTGTCGCCTCGCAGCCTATTTATCCAGAATCCTTGATGACATCACGTGACTCTCACGGAATGGGAAAACCCCCACAAAGCCATCTATGGGCTTAGAATATAAATGTCACACAGATACACGTAACAGCAAGACATTGTGGACTTTGGGCACAATAAGCAAGCTTACATGCAGTAAAATTTATCTCTTCCATTCTATTTAAATATATATACATTTTAATAGATATATTTTAGTGCGTCCTCAATAAACACCGTTTTTGAATTAAAGAGTTTAGTGCATATTTCAAAGAAACATTAATAATGGTTTATTTCATTATTGGTACTGTACTTTGCACAGCAACTCAAGCCGACTTGCACTTTTAAAAGGGAAAAAGGGGGTTAAAGCTTTGCTATTATCTTTAATTTTCCATTTAATTTAGACATATAAAACTGAAAATAAAGCAAAAACTATTAAATATCCAATATTTTGGCTGTTTTTGTACAGATGACCGACTTTTAACTTGTTACAAGAATATTGCCTTTATTAAAAAAAATAAAATAATAATAAAATTAGATTAACTACCTTACATTTGTAAAATATTCATTTTACATGATTAATACTAAAAGTTACTACATGCTTCTGTAATATATACTGTATATGAGGTATACCTGTATTTCCAGCAATATAATATATACTGTTAGTGTGAATTAAAAGTAGCCTACTCATTATGATTTTTGTCATACCATCCAGTCCTAGTAATTTCAAAAGCAGAGAATTTGATTGAAATAATAGCATAAATCTTTAACGTTAGCAGTGGGGAATCTGTTTTGTTTAGCTGGAAGTGTCACTGTTGCGAGACTGTGACACATGGCTGAATCATAATAGACTGTAGAAGGGGAATCAATGATTGTATTTGGATTTGTGACGTGACGTTCAGATGAATTTTGTTTAGTCTTGTATGGAAGAAGTGCTGAACTGTGTGACTGGTATTCTGAAGCCCAGCAGCTGTCGAAAGTCACTCATGCGGTAGCTTCCATTCTCAGCCATTCCAGCTGGATACGGCCCAAAATGTTCAGTCTTAGAATAAAGCAGAAATCTCCCTGCCTGCGGTATCCCGGAATGCCAGGAAAACCCTTGACTGAGAACGTCAACGCCCATATGTTGAGCGACACCATTAGTCATTCCCTGAATGATATCCCCTCTCTCATTAGCTGAATGGAAGTCTTTCAAGCTATTAAGAAAAATAGAGACTTGCTTTGGTCAATTTATTTTGTTTTTGTGCTGGAAGGATTCCTTGAGGTTTAGGATATATTAGTGGCATTTCACTTCCAGGCAGTTTTAAAGCATTGACAAGAATTTTATTGAAGGTCTTTTTTCAAGTATGGGCACTTTTGACCCTCTGGAATTTTAACATGCTTTTCACTGGCTCGCAAGTTTATTTAATTTGTCCACCACAAATGTCCAGTAGCTGAAAGCTGACATCACAGGTGAATTGACATTTTTCATCATGAAAAATCATGAAAATTCCTATTAAAGCGTCATCTATTTATCTATATTTACTTGAGCTTGATTTGTTTTGTCAATTGGTCTTGTAGATTTAGTAGACTTTTTTAGTATGTAAATACATTGTATCACTAGCCCCTTTCACACAATGTTGATCCCGGAAAATTGCCATAAAATTGAGTGCCTTCTGTGTGAATTGCCATAAAATAGAGTGCCTTCTGTGTGAATGCAGACATGTTCTGGGAATGAGACCTAGTAACACTGCTGGAATCAGTCCCGGAATGTGCCCTGTGTGAATAAAAGGCAGTTCCAATGCCAGAAGGGGTGTGTCGTAGTGATGACGCACATTATTATGCGACTCTTTTACCGGGTGTTTTATATGCGGATTAATGTTCACGATGAAAAAATGTCTGCAAACTGGAATGAAGCAGAGACCAGGGAGCACCTTACTATCCGCGCTGAAGCTGAGATAATTCACCAGCTAAGTGGAACAGTATGTGTCACATTACGAGTCACATCCTAATGTCACGTGTCTTAATGGGATCTTTACAGGATGTATGTGAATCAACAGGTTCCAGAAAATCACTGGCAGTGCGAATAAACCAAAATCAAATGATCCCGGGACACATTATCAGTGAATTTTCCAGAATGTCTGTGTGAAAGGGGCTACTGCTACATGCATGATCTTTAAAGCTAATTTGAAATGCTGTTTATTGTGAAAAGTGCTATACAAACATGAATTAAATGTAAATAGTGAAAAACCTTGCCCTATAAATCCTATAAATTAGTGAAAAACCTTGCACTAATTGTCAAATTACTAATTAAGGACAAGCTTAATAAAAATATTTATTTTCACTCTGGGAAATGTCGGAGGCATAGTGTACTTAACCTATTAGCTGTATATTTGTAATTAGTAGAGGTTCCTGCTCTCTTAGGTGGCCTTGTTTGTCGTTCTATGTCTTAATTTCTTGCATGTATTTCTGTGAACAAATATCAAAGTGAAATCTTGTTTGTTGGTCTCATCTCTTTTCTCTCTGGGAATAGAGGTCCTCTTTTCATCTCTGCACGGAAGCTTGTGTGCACATAAATGCACATCTGACTGCAGCTCTTTTAGATGATACAGGCGATTACACATTCACTCGGTTCGTTTTGTCTCTAAAGCTTTTTGAATTGTTGAGTGGCACAAGCATTATTTTTCTGTCTAATTTAATGATAGACTATTTGCTCCTTATGGATTCTTCTTGGCCGACAATCTGTCAGTGCATTTGGGAAGGTTTGGAGAGCTTCCTCTCTTTGTAGCTTCCATAGGTTTTTGTCGCTTATGGTTAATGGATGGAGACCGAGTTAAGAGCAGCAGAAACAAGGTTTCCATAGGCTTTGCTCTATCTCGGTTATTCAGTATGGACTGTGGAAATAATAATACGCCATTATGTATTCACTGGGTCTCAGTGGCAGACTTTAATTTCTCGTTTGTTCTTTCAAGGAACATATCCTTAGACACGTGATGTAGTGGTTCCTGAAACTCACTCACTCTTCGAAGTACCCTCACTAACAGAGTCCCTCAAGCATATGGCTTTGTTTTCCTATATCTCACTGTGAAACCTTGAGAAACATTTTTGATGTGGACTCGTTGTGGCAGAAGGCAGCAGAAAGTGACTCAGCGAAAATCGAATCATTGCATTAAAGAAATATTCTGGGTTCAGTTCAAGTTCAAGTTCAAATCCACAGCAGTTGTGGCATATAGTTGATTATCAGAAAATATATGTTCCCTTGTCCCTGAATTTTTTTTTTAAATGGAGGGGGGGGCGGGGTTGCAGTGCGGCCTTTACAATGGAAGTGAATGGGGCCAATCCATAAATGTTTCAATAGTATAGTCGCAGGATTTAAATAATATGTTAACATGACTTTTGTTTAACCTTTTTACTTTTTTAGACTTTTTTTAGCTAAACTTTTCTTTTTTAAAAATTAGGGCAACACAAATCCTAACACTCTAAAATGGCAGTAAAAAATGTTTTAAACTTTTTGCCAGCTCTAATAATAGAGTTGTAGCCAGAGCATGTGAGCGAAGCTCCGCTATGTTTCCCGCTCTATGGACGTGCGCTCCGCTCAGTCGCTCTAACCGCACAAGCAAGCGCTCCGTTAATATTCTGCTCACACTCACCGTGAACCAATTCCCGCTCAGATCCCGCTCCGACATAACATTTCTCTAGTAGGCCTAATTGTTTACTGTTTGTAACGAAATTCTTGGATTGTCTAAAATTAAGCATGCTGATAAATTGCAATTATTATGTTTCAGAGCGAAATTCTTACATTCTTCTTAATTTTATTAATTGTAATGTATTAATTAAAATGCATTAAATATATGAATCTAACCTTAGCAAACCTACCTAAAATGCAAAAACTGAAAAAGTGTATTTGATTTTCGTTAACTTTATTTCCGTGAAAATAGCTGCAGTTGTTGTGCAATAGAACATTCAAAACAGGCTCATTAAAACACAAATGCACACACACACGAGATGAAATGTGTGTAGATCTTTACAAAATACACATGGATTATAAAGCCTGTGAAAAGCACACGCAAGATAAAATGCACTTAAAGATTGCTTGGTTTATGAACTGACGTCAATGAAAGAAACACACTTTCTAGTGTCAAGTTAAAATAAACCATAACTGCGGGGAACTGTGGTCTATTAAAACGTCTCTTGATGTTTACTGGATTTTAGAATTTACTTTAAGAAACATTAGCTTGGACAAAGTGTCAGGCTTCAGCATTCGCTGTGCCGCCCAAAAACACTCGCTCAGCACTGGAAGCACTGGGGATGCTGGAGATTTTGCGGGAGGGATCCAGCACTGGTTTTCCTAAATCCAAGTGGTGTAGGCTAATATCTTCTGTACTCTGTAGTTCTGTATTTAGGCCTATATACAGCTGTGTGTTAGCTTAGGTCTACAGTTTAACTGAGATTATTTAATAACTACGGAGCTCCGAATATAATTCGAATCAACAATTTGTTTCTACGACGTCAGCAGGTTTTATTATTTTTTAAATTAATTTATTATTATTAATTTTAAGTAATAATGATTTTAATAAGTAATTACGAAATATAATAATTTGTTCCACGATTTAGGCCTACTAAAACTAGGGAACAAACGAATTAACGAATGAATTCGTGGCAGCTAAAGCCTAAACAAGAGAACAAATACTTAATTTGTGGCCATAATTTAGACTAAACGAAAAAATGTATTCTTAATTCATGGCCATAATGTAGTCCTAGCATAAAAGAGAACTAGTCTATTCTAAATTCGTGGCCGTGATTTTGTCTGCATGATCGGGTACAACCGAATATAACCTTAGCCTACCTGTTTATTCATTTATTATGGTATGTAACTAGCTCACCTTTTACGGCACCATGTTTGCGTAGCACATCCTCGTGCTTTCTGGCAATGTGCCGCTTCAGATTCCAATATGAATCTTTACTAACTCTCCCCGCACTCCCTCTCAGTTTCTTCTCCCTGCTCATTCTTAACTTACATTTATGTATAAGGCTTGCAACTTCGTTGAAACAATATCTGAACTCCATAACTGCTCTACTATTCTCGATCTCTACAGATTCTCGATCTCGAACAAGCAAATCACCAAACGGCATTCTGGGTTGAGCGAGCGGCGCTGAGCGTTTTGAGCGAGCGGAGCGGAATCTTCAGAAAGGTGCTCTGCGCTCTTAAGGAAATATTACCACTCCGCTCACGCTCCACTCCGCTCACATGCTCTGGTTGTAGCAGAAGAGTTATTAATATAAGTGTTTTTATCAAATAAACTTCAAATTTTTTCTTTTATATCCTTTAAAAATGTGCCCGTTTTACTTTTAAATGACTAATTTACTAATATGTATTGTATTTACCAAGTTCTAATTATTTTATTTAGTATTAAAATGATGCCACTAACGCTGTCAAATCAGCTTAACTTAAATTAATTAAATTAATAAATGAATTACATTTAAAATGAGAAATGCCTTGGAAACTAGCTGAGAAATTATTATTTTATTATTTTTATTTTTTTCTCAATTAATGTAATTTGACTAGCTTAAAAAAACTTAAAGGTGTGCTTAGGGCTGCACGATAAATCTAAATGTAATCGAGATCGCGATTCGACAAGCTGCAATTGTCATGCGTATCTTTCAGTGAAGCACGGTTCTGTGATCAGCAGTAAATCTCCATCCAAAGGCCAGAGGGCGCTCTCGCGCTGAAACTCCAAATACGCCTCGCAGAAGAAACCCAGGAAATGCCTATCGCTATGGCAAGCCCTTTTGACTTTTATTCATTCTCAGGATATGAGTTCTTGATATCAACAATTCAATTTTTACTAGTTAAAATGTTCATTCTTGATATCA
>NW_015505607.1:956859-977892 GCF_001515645.1 Sinocyclocheilus grahami | reverse complement strand
AAATTGTTGATATCAAGAAGAAACATCCGTACTAGTAACCATGTGATTACTGATATCAAAAATAAAGGTTTTTACTAGTAAGAATTGTATTTCTGATATGTGAAATTGGAATTTCAACTAGTAAGAAATCAGTTCTTGATATCAACAATTGATTTTGAATGGCAGCCTATGGTGACATTTAACTAGTGAAAATACAATTACAGATATCAAGAATTATAGTTTTTACTAGTTGAAAAGTAATTGTTGATATCAAGAATTAACATTGTTACTAGTGGAAATGTAGTTGCTGATATCAAAAATAGCCATTGTTACTAGTAGAAATCTAATTCCTGATATCAAGAATGAACATTTTAACTAGTAAAAATTGAATTGTTGATATCAAGAACTCATATCCTGAGAATGAATAAAAGTCAAAAGGGCTTGCCATACTATCGCTGCAGCTGAATGAACAGAAGATTCAACTGCTTTCATTGATTCAACGTGACTAATAAACACACGTAAACAGCAATATACGGTTTATCTTATTATTATAATTTTCATTCAAATAAAGTATATTTATAATGCAATGCCTTTATCACCGCTTAAATACTATGAAATATGTTGCGTGCCTTATTCTGTGTAAGAAGCCACATCTCACAGAAGGATTTATTTCAAACACTCGACTGACGTTATGAAGTTTGGAATAAAAATATGTTATTAAATGTGGTATTTTCACATGCTTTCAGATGGAGCAGCATTTGCTACACAGAGCCGTAGTTCACTGAGAAGCTATGCAAACAGCTGTCATTATCTCGAACGATTTCTTCTATTTTTTTGCGTAACTTGTCAGTGAACTATGGCTCTGTGTAGTAAATTCTGCTCCATCTGAAAGCATGTGATGATGATTTCCTGCTGATTACAGAACCGGCTTTACTGACAAGATGCGCATGACAATCGCATTCGATTAATCGTGCAGCCCTAGGTGTGCTTCCATTAGCGAAATTTCAGCAAAAATGCTCCATGGTCTGTTGTAGTGTAACAAGCTTTCTATTAGTAAACGCATCTAAACCTGTTGCGAAATATGTGTGGGGAGATCTTTCGCCCTCATGCAAATTCTCAATCACGTGGATTCCTACAATGTTAAATGTCACTTCACCTTGACTGTGGCTTATTTGAGTTAAGCATAGCCTTGACACAGCCTGATTGGCTCAACCGATGGTGTGAGTTTTGGGGCAGAGCTATCTGCTTTGGAGATGCTAGTGGGTCAGAACAGTTGCAGGTGCTGTTGTTAGCTGTTTGGTTGTTAACAGCTGCACTCTAGCCGAATAGGAAACAAAAGCCGGCCTTTGCCTCAGGCAGCAGGCTAGTTGGTAGGACAGCTTTCATAACACTGCTTTTGCAGATCAGGAGCATTTATCAAAATGTCAATATGCAAAGTGAGGGCCTTTTGCCGCAGCTAATGAATACAGCAGAGGTGGGTCTGATCCTCCGCTTCCCTCGAGAGAGCCCAGATCTACAATTAAAGCCCTATCGGCCTTGTCTCTTCCTCCATCAATACATGCTTTGACTGGCCCTGCACACGCACGAACCATAGTACTTTTATGGCCTGTTGCCAGGCAACGAAAGAGGAAATGGGCTCCTAGACCCGATAGGTCACTCTTGAAGAGGAGGCCATCCAAAGCAAGGATCTATCTGCTTGATAATGGACCAATCTCTCAATCCCTGATACTTCAGCAAAGAAAGATAAATTGTGCACTGCTCACGTTATTTAACATTACATATGTAAGTATGGATTTATATATTAAAATTAGGACTTTTGATTTATCAGCAATTTGCAGTTTTAAAAAAGTGCAGTTATTTAATGAAATAATAATGCAACAATTTCAATGCAACAAAAAGTGTTTTATTTGTGTGTCTGTCGATCTATCTATCTATATTTTGGAATATCCTGATTTCCATCTATCAATTGACATTTATTGAATGGTTAGATGTATCTGAGGAAGTGTCGATGGGTTGTTTATTTCTCTATTTTATTTATTTATTTATTTTGAGCCAGCAATTATTATTTTGAATTAACAGTAGTGATGGAACAACAACAAAAAAAACTATACCTTGCTTTTCACAATTCAATAAAGTGGCTGCAGTTTACCCTCAAACTTTAACAAAAAACAAACAAACAAAAAAATCAATATAACCATGATACGAAGGGCCTTGATCTTTCTTAACTTTCCTGTCCAGTTCCTATGATTTTTCAGGCACACAGAGAAAAAGGAGTCAGTTCACATTGAATGAAATAGATGGGGGAAAAATGCTTCTCTTGGGCTTAATTGTACTTTTGTACTGTAGACCAAGAGATGGTCTAAGTTCAAGTACTCTCGACCACAGTTAAAACACACTAGATGTTGATAGCAGTGTTCAGAGAGGTGAGAATTACTGTCAGCAATGACCTACTCAAACACAAACTCATGGAGCTTAAAGGGGTCCTATTATGCTTTTAAATTTTTTTAATTTTAGTCAGTGTGCAGTGTGTATGTTTGGGCATTAAAAAGATCTAGAAAGTTACAAATCTCAAAGTCCACTCCAAAGGGAGATATATATTTTTTTTTTATCCCTTTTCAAGAACTACAACGAACGGCTCGTTTGGACTACAGCGTTTGTTTTCCAAGCTTTGTGATATCACAAAGCGGCTCATTAGAATTTCATTACAAATAATTCCCGCCTACAGAAATTCGAATGGTTGGGGGGTGAGTGAGCGCATCAGACGAGACGATGAAGAAGAAGAGCTGCTGCAGAGTTAGTGCATCAGAGAAAATGAAGAAGAGCTGGTTCTCAATTCCAGTCTTCGTGTACCCCCGCTCTGCCCATTTTGTATGTTTCTCTTATTGCTTCATACGTTTGTTATATTTGACTATAAGTGCCCTGCGAAGTGGACATTACCGGATATTCCTCCATGATTCCAGTTTGAAGGGAGCGTATATGTTCCATACAAAGGGCATTTAAGTGTGCGAGACATGAATTTAAATTGTATTTATTTACAGAGGTATATTATGTCCCACTTCACACTTCTCTAGTAAGTTTCTGTAACGTAGTTTGTAGATCGGGAAGGAGGAGGCGGGAACCGGCGAACACTCAAAGAAATCTTTAATAAAATAAATAAACACAAAACAGCGTGACAGCCCCTCACGGACGACTGTCGTGCACAAACAAAACCAAAACACAAAATAAACTCCAGGCCTGGTCCTCTCTCGTCTTTCACTGTCGTCACTCCTCCTTTGTATCCTTCCGGAGCTCCTCCGTGAGACTCGAGACCGGTAAGTGGTGCAGGTGTCGTTCATTATCAATTACTCCACCAGCCTCGCTCCGTTCCCACAGCTCTCGGCCCCGCCACTCTCGTCACAGTTTCGTTTGTGTGTGAAAAGGCTGCAGGCAGCGGCGCAGCGCAAATCTGTAATGAATATTCCGCAGTGAAGTAAACTTCAACAGATCTCCCCTGCTCAGGGAGTAGGGATGCAGGTGTCGTTCATTATCAATTACTCCACCAGCCTCGCTCCGTTCCCACAGCTCTCGGCCCCGCCACTCTCGTCACAGTTTCGTTTGTGTGTGAAAAGGCTGCAGGCAGCGGCGCAGCGCAAATCTGTAATGAATATTCCGCAGTGAAGTAAACTTCAACAGATCTCCCCTGCTCAGGGAGTAGGGAGCAATGGACACTGTGTAGGGATCATGTCAATCGGAACAGTTCATACACGGAGCTCACTTCTAACGAGATGATCTGAATCAGGTGTGTTAACAAAGAAAGACGTGCAAAACATGCAGAGCGGGGGTACGCGAGGACTGGAATTGAGAACCGCTGGTCTAGAACAATTCTTACAAGTATAACACGACGTAGCTGGAGTGCCACGGACAGACGCCATTCGCCGCTGGTGTGCCTACACTCATAGAAAATAATGTATTTGAATTTTATGTTACTCGCTCACTCTGTCACACTCATCATTTAGCAATAATTAGCATCAATATTAAAGGCCTGGACCATAAAAAGAACAGCATCTCAGTGTCTGTATCCATTTATCTCTCTGGAAAATATTGATTCTAGATATTTATGTGCATACTGTACAAGGTAAGGTTGTGCATTTCATGTTGGCCTGTTGCATTTTGTTTCTGCATTTCCTTTGAGATATGATGCACTTGAACCACTTATCAGAGCCTGACTAAGCCAATAAAAAATGATGCTCTGTGCTTGCCTGCGTAACTGCTTTATTTATGCATGGGGTGATGTTTTTTTTTTGCATGAGCCACATCAATTCAAAATTGATAATGATTAGCCGTGTTGTTGCCTATAAACGTATGGATCTCTACCAGGAAACACAATGTGGGGTTGTAGTATGTTGTGAATAAGATATAATGCAGAATAAATGCAGTGTGTGCTGTCAACAGGTTTGATCACTGGGGACGTTACAGCCAAACACATAAATCTTGCCAAAAAATGCCACCACTGCTTGAGTTGATCAATGCCAGGCGTTATATCTTGCAGTAAAATGGTTTGACTATTCAAAGAGTCTGTGTGTTGTTTCCTTTGAAAGAGACCATCTCAGGCTAAAGGGAGCAGCTCTTTTTTGTGCACTTCATTAGTTAATTAGGATACAGGCACACTGGCTCTATTGTGCGCACTGTCTAGTGGGACAGACAGAAAGAGAGAAAGACACAGACAGAAAGAGAGAGATAGCCACCTCCAAGCACTGAGAATTAATGTATTTTATTACAGTGAAACTTTTTATTTTTTTAGCAATTTCTGAGTAAAATTGTTTCTACGCCAAATTTTTAAATAATGTGTGTATGTATAAGGCTACAGTAGAAATGTAGCTTTTATTTAACTGTACTATTTACACACTGAATTAAATGTGAAATTTTTATCTATTATAATCAGGCATAACATGAAAGTACAGTACATATCTAGCTTTTATGTACATATTTATTGCCAATTAGAAACAGCCTGCTAAATATTCCATGTATTTATTTTTTCTCTTAAATCATGCAATCATGTAAAAAAATAAAAAGTTAGAAAGAACAAGACTTTGTTAGAAAGACTCCCTTAATTGTGATTTTAGAATTCTACCATAATCAATTTTTCAACAGTGATGATTTAAATCTTTAATGGTGTACATCTTCGAGCTCAGCTGATGCCTCGGGCAGATTGTCAGATAGAGAATGATGCTGTTGAAAGCTGGAGTAACTCTGGCAAACCTAATGAAAGCCTTTGAAAATGACCCAAGTGTTCTTCAGTGATGAGGCCTCTGACAGACTGCTCTGCATGCATGAACCTGGCTGCTGATCTGCAGCTTGTGTCAGATGTGTGTTTTCACCCAGAGGCAGCCAGAGGTTCTTTATATGCGTTTTATCTGTTCCAAACCCTTTCAGCCTCTCTAAACAGCACCTTGCTCTGAGGCTCTGTAAACTGTGTCCTGTAAACGCAGCCTCAGTAAACCTAGCCCTGTGCTCTGCCTCATTAGTAAACCATTAGAAGGACACTCTCAGGCCAAGGGATTTATGGGGTATTTTCCGTAAGTGAAATTGCAGCCTTGTGCGCCAGCGGTGAGCGCAGACATGGTGGTGGAATGTCTGAGTTCGATCCGTGAATCCTGACAAAAGAGAAGGCCATCAGTATTCCAGGTGTCTGCCCACATCAAAGGGAATTCAGTGGAGCAGGGAGCTGTTTGATTAACTGGCATCGATACAGCTTAAGATTTTAGCCTGCTTAAGACAGCTGACAGCGAAACAGGATTTCTTCTCTCCTTCTAAGTGTTTTACCAGTCTTCTCGTGTCTTGAGTTTGGAACCATTTGTGCCTGCTGAAATTTTTACTGATAGGAAGAGTGCTCCTAATAGTGTATAAGGCTCACCAGTTTAGCTCATGAAATTATAGATCCAACTTTTCGTTCTATATAATAATAAACTATCAGTGCCACTTAAAAAAAAAAGGAATCAGTTCCCAATTTATTAATTAAAAAAGAAACATTTTAAATAAAATTTAAATAAATAAATCAGGAATTGCCAAATAAATCAGCATACTTAATATCTAAGGAAAATGTACTCGCCCTCAAGCCATACAAGATATAGATGAGTTTGTTTCTTCCTCAAAACAGGTTTGGAGATACTTAGCACTACATCACTTGCTCACCAATTAATCCTCTGCAGTGAATGGGTGCCGTCAGAATGAGAGTCCAAACTGCTGATAAAAGCATCACAGTAATCCACAAGTAATTTTCGTTTATTACAAACATGCAGATTTTCACTTCACACGACGTTAACTGATGGACTGGAATCATGTAATTTACTTGTGGATTATTGTGATATTTTTATGAGCTCTTAATTCTGACGCCACCCATTCACTGCTGAGGATCCATTGATGAAGTGCTGTAATGCTAAATTTAACCAAATCTGTTCTGATGTTAAAAACATTTTCATCTTTTTTTTGGGGTGAACTATTCCTTTAGCTATAGCAATAATATTAATTAATAGGCATATTTAAAACTATATTTAATTTGTTTAAAATGTTAGTTAAATATAACAATAAAATAATACATTAAACATATTAATGCAACTTCTGTCAGGACCACTATCGTCAAAATGATAGATACTTAGTATAAAGTTTGGTATTTATTTTAATTTTTTTTATAAATGAACAGCTTGATCTCAGCCAGTTGATCATTCTTAATCAACATGTCATATCACCCTAATTTCTCATGCTCATATGCTCACATTACTCAGCGTGAGCACATATTCAAGCGGATCAGAAATTATGAATCTCTAATAAGTGGCAGTCCAGCAGGGGAAGCATACACACTGCAGAAATACTTTGAATGACGGTCATTGATATTACATTCTTATATGTATAGAAGCCATTAGGAGCGATAAACGCGTGCTTCTGACGCAGCTGAAATCAACCGCACACTCACACAGCTAATGAAACATCAACCTTAGAAATAAACAACCGTAACATTGAGATTATGCCGCTGAATACAGCGAACCCCAGTTGAAACGCATACACGAGAATGCGTGTTTCATTTAAACTTGTTTTCATGGCCTTAACTATTGGCGTGTCCTCAGAGCGATTACATCCTCTATACTACGTGTTGCTCCAGCTGTATGAACACAGATGCGTAAATGCTGCTGCAAATATGCTTTTTTCAATTAGCAGACCAGGTAATATACACAGCGATATGGATTAAAACAGCATTCACTTATCTTAGATGTGGATTTCAGATGTTCTGAAACACGCTGCAACAGTTTGATTTGCGAGCAGCGATGCTTAATTTGCTCCGAAGCAAGCTGAAAAGCTGCTGAATAATACTGAATACAGCTTATATAGGAATGCCGCGATAGGTGTCGTATTCCTATAGGTAGATGTGATCAGCTGAGAATCAGCTGATGCAAGCTTGACTCACGTGACCTGCCAGAACTAACGCTAAAGCTTAATTTTAAATTGCATTTTTTAAAAGCATTGGCTAGTTGCTTTTAAATTCTTAAAAATGGGAATGTTCATTTACTGCTCCCATGTATTAACTGTCCAGTGCCATTTTTTTTTTCGATTGGCAAATGGATAAAGAGAAGTAACTGACAAATTGGTAAAGAAAAGCAATTTGCAAATGGTTTATAAAAATACAATGTCAATTTTGCATTAAAAATTATTTGTTCATTAGAGCAGTATCCTCAGGCGACACAAATTGAAGTCATGGCTCGAGGTCTTTTGCCTATGATGTTTTCCTGAGCTGTTTCCTGTCTTATTTACACTGTCCTATCTAATAAAGGCAGAACAGGCCAAAAAATATATATTTATTTTTACATTATTAAACATTAATTAAATAAAGTTTTATGTTGTATTTGTCAATTTGAAAATGGATTAATATATTCTTTTTAAGTTTTATGTGGCACTCCTACTTCATAACTGTAAGCTCAGGAGTGTCAGCAGTGTTATGGAAGGAGCAATGTGACTCTTCCTGGCTCTCATAGCTCTCAGAGGAAATCAAACTGGGGCAGGTTTACCAGTATCAGACACGGATGCCCCCATACAGCCATGGGAATGAAACTCACCTAGTATTCTCTTCCACTCGCAGCACCAATCCTAAAGAATAAAGCTCAAATATGTTTTCCCTGGCTCATCATTAAGAGACCTGAGTAGGGCTGAGGACAAAATGGGAGCTACAGATTCTTATGTCTAGCAGTGGTCTAACCCCTAGCAGAGACCCTCAGAAGGGTTTGGTATTTTAAAAACAGACATTTCTGTCCAGCCCTTTGTGACGTGCTTAATCTGCACTGTTCATCCAGAAGCAAAATGAAGACCGGTAGCCACATAATTGCTTCCACATTTTAATGAGAGTCATTTATTTTTTAATAATCCTTTCTCTTTGGAGTGTTACAAGCTCTTGGTGCATAAAGAAGATCTGTAAAGTTGCAAAGACTAAAGTCTCAAATCCAAAGAGATATTCTTTATAAAAGTTAAGAGTCAGCCACGCCTACCTAAAACGGCCCCCACATATCTATGTCACTATGTGGAAATATTAGCATAATGCCGCCCAAATGTGCACGCAAAGAAAGAAGGCGTGGTTTCGGGAACAGCAGTCGTGTTGATGCAGCCATGTCAGGGAGATGCTGTGTTTCAGTGCGAAAGCAAAAGTACTTTATTTGGCCTTACGGAAGTATATGCAATTAGGAATTATTGGTTAAGATTTATTTACAACAGAACAGCACAACCCAGATGTTCGAATTTGTGCAACGCATTTTATGGACGACAGTTTTTGGAGCCTAGAAGACTACAAGGCTGGCTGTGCACAAAGGCTATTTCTAAAAATAAAAATAAAAAAAGGGTAAATTCCGACTTTGAATCAGCGACTGTAAGTATGTTTTGTTATTAGTTTAAGTATTTGCTATTGACTGTTCAAATGCGGAGTTTGTGTGTGTGTGTGAGGGGAACAGGGTCACATCACAGAAGAGTGAACTGCCTGTCAGAAATCATAGCACGTCAGCTGTCTTAACCGCGGCTTGTGTACTGCATCATCACTGTGTCGGTGGCTTGAACTGATGGTGAAACTAACGACATTATTAACTATCTTGATATTTACTTTGAAAGCTGAAGCTGCGATTATGGTAAGGGGCGTTACATTTCCGACGCGTGCTTGTGGTGTTCGGCCAATCACAATGCACTGGGTCAGCTGGCCAATCACAGCAGACTGCGCTTGTCAAAGGAGGGGGCTTTGTTGAAAACGACGTGTTTGAGAGAGGTGGGGAATAGAGGACCTACAATAATGTACAGTATTTGAAAAATAATGTGTTTTTTGAACATTAAAGCATGTCAACATATTCTGTTACACCAAATACACAAAATAATGATCTTTAAAACAGCATCATATCATATCATCCCCTTTAATGACTTTTTAAAAATTATTCTTTAAAAGGTCCTGCACAAAAGAGTCATTTGTTTATGATTCTGTCTACACTGGTTACAATCTATGTTTTGATTAACTGAAAATAATCAACTCAAAAGAGTCATCTGTTTGTTATTCTGATTACACTGGTTGTTCTGTGTGTTTTTGATTCACTAAAAAGAACCAGCTCAAAATAATCATTTGTTTGTGATTCTCACTGCACTGATTGCACTGTATGATTTTGATTCACTAAAAAGAACCAGCTCAAAATAGTAATTTGTTTGTGATTCTCACTGCACTGCATTGCGGTATGTTTTTGATTCACTAAAAAGAATCAACACAAAGAGTCATTTGTTTCTTATTGTGACAGGCTGTACTGTATGTTTTTTATTCACTAAAAAGAATCAGCTCAAAAGAAACATTTGTTTGTGATTCTGACTACACTGGTTGCCCTGTATTTTTTTGATTCACTGAAGAAAAAAACACGCTCAAAAGAGTCATTTGTATCTTATTATAGCAGGCTGTACTGTATGTTTTTGATTCACTAGAAATAACCAGCTCAAAAGAGTCATTTGTTTGGAATTCTGAGAAAGAATTGAGATTGAGAAAGAAATTAAACTGACAGTCTGTACTGTATATTTTTGATTCACTAAAAAGAATCAGCTCAAAATAATAATTTGTTTGTGATTCTGACTACACTGGTTGCTCTGTATTTTTTTGTTTGTTTGTTTGTTTGTTTGGTTTATTCACTGAAAAGAACCAGCTCAAAAAAGTTATTTGTTTGTAAACTGAACAATTGAGAAAGAAATTAAACTGACAGTCTGTACTGTATATTTTTGATTCACTAAAAAGAATCAGCTCAAAATAATAATTTGTTTGTGATTCTGACTACACTGGTTGCTCTGTATTTTTTTGTTTGTTTGTTTGTTTGTTTGTTTGGTTTATTCACTGAAAAGAACCAGCTCAAAAAAGTTATTTGTTTGTAAACTGAACTACACCATATGCCATTGCATTCACGAGCACAGCTTAATAGAAATACGTGTTTTATTGCCATGATGTCCCCATACACGCCTTTATCTCATTAAATTCACTTTGGACTGCAATTTTGGATTTTATGACTCAATATAAAGATCCCTGAAATGCAGGTCACGATTAAAAGGAAAGTCGATATTTTTACACAGCCCATTTTCTGTTCTATACTACTATCTAAGCAGAGTGTGCTTATGGGGGTCAGAGTGGGTCGGCGGTGTGTTTACAGGAGTTGGCCGGATTCCCTACAGCAAGTATGGACTGAACACAGAATGGTAATTAGCCCAGGACAGGCACAGCTGACAGACTGCAGCATCAGACACCCCAGCACCCTTCAATCCCCCACCACATGGCTTAGTGAGGATTACCGGACATACCATCACTCTGCCTGCCGCCCCTCTGTCTTCATTGGCGCTGAGGGACATGGAGACACCACGGTCCACAGCGCAAACAAATTACACGCTTAGCTAAATGGCATGCTATTTATTTGCAGGAGAGACTCTCTCAACAGGGTTTAATAGGAGTTTAATTCAGAAGAACCGTTGAATTCTCAATCCAAACAGACGGTCGTTTTGTTGGTTAGAGTTGTAGTTAGTTTCTGGAACTGACGCTACGAAACCAGATGTGTGTTGCTGGGTATTGAAGGGATACTGAAAGCTGGGAATCGTCCTACATGGGCTGATCCTCTGAAGGAGGAGTTTTCTGCCTCAACTGGCTCGATGTGATGAGCTCGCTCGGTACATTGCAATTGTCTTTGTGCAGATCAAATGCCTTTTCAATCTGACAGGGCCATTTTCTAGCTATCACAGTCCCTTGGCATGATTCCTTTTCAAATTAAATCTGAGAATAAGTAGTAACGCCTTGCTAATGTGTACCTACTGTACAAGAAGAGCAGGTTTAGGAGGGGGATTCATAAGGATGGCTAATCATCTGCCAGTGCTGCACCAGAGCACCTGTTCTCAATGACTTTCAACAGTAAGTCAATTAACTCTAATTACAGCTTCCGGCTCAAGGCCTCACGGTGAGAGGCAAGGCATCAGTATGATCTACAGCCGCACACTCAACCCTGAGACATTGTCTTCTCCCCAGCAACCTGTATCCAACCACCCACCTCATAAACATCATCCTCTTCTGTTTAATTAAGACTGCTCCTACTGATATCACACCTCGGGCGCACTGCGTCTGGCATTCACTGACTGAGGTGTGCAGTACATTTGTTACACTGGAAGAGCAAAATACTTCACTGTGAATCTGCTCTGATCACCCAGAACTAAAAAATTTAAATTAAGTTAAAAATATTGTGATCCACAGAAAAAGTATTAGCATAAAGATTTGTCTTTTTTTTCTTTTAAACAACATCAAATGTGACAAAATAACAATACATTGTTATTGTTATTATTTTCTTTTTATTATTATTAACATAATTGTTATTATTTATTTATAATATAATAATAATAATAATTATTATTATTAATTTAAATATATATTGCTGTTGTTTTTATTTTCTTATTTATTCATTATTCATATAAATAAACAAAAAATTACATTTATTAATTTTTTCCCTTGAGCAACATCAGCTATAAAACAATAAGTTATTATTAAACATATAATTAAAAATAAATTATAATTAACATTATGATTTTTATTATTTTATAGTACAAATAATAAATAACAATTTATATTATTATTTTTTATTATTTGTTTATTCATATAAATAAATAAACAAATGTATTATATTTATATACCTATAATAGTCCATATTTAGTTATTCTTTCTTCCTTTGGGTGAACTGCTGCTTTAAAGAAGAATAGAGAAGTGAGATGGAAAGAGAAATAGAGTAAGGGAGATGGGATTTAGCCTTGTCATTGATATGTCTGATTGCCGGTCAGAGAGCGAGTTCTATCTCTCTGATGTTTAGTCACCCATATCTGCATTAAGCACAATTAGTATCCTGCAGGCAGTGCTCAGTCTCTGCGTGGTGGGAGGTGGCCCCTCCAGTTTCGAGCTGACACCGCAGACCGCCAGGCATCTGCACCATTAAAGGTAATAACATATGTAAATTAAATTAACTTGTTTTTAGCAAGGGATATTCAAGTCATTTGAATTTGTCTTTAGTCACACTTCATGGCAGCCTCTGAGCGAGTGGTCTAATTTATCTTCCCCAAGACGTGCCATGATTAAAGAACACATTTCACTCCACACTTCACAGTTATCATGATGATGGCCATGGCCACTCGTTGCTAACTTGTAACTGCTAACTGACAAGTAATACTAACAAATAAGTGCTAATGGTTTTGTTGAGAAGGTAAACCTCAATATCAGCAGCTGATGTTTTGAGCAAGAAGTGAAGACACTCCATGGTTAAGCTGATTTTTGCTTAAATTGTATTCATGTCTAAGTTGGTTAGCTGGTTTACTTGATCAGCCAGCTGGTCTCCTAGTCTGAACAGCTGACAAATGCCCAAAACTCTGGTAAAACCATTGAAACAGACCAGCATAAACAACTACTAGCTAATTTGCTAACCATGTAAAGTTGGTTTAAAGTTAGGGTTAGCTTCCAGACAGGAAGATAAGAACAAATGGAAATCATCATGGAGTTTCATTATAAAGCAGTGCTTCTCAACCAGGGGGCCACAGCAAACTTTCAATGGCCTCAAGATGACTTAAAATTGTATAAAATAAGACAAAACAATCCAACTCAATATCAAGATATTTCTTCACTGTCACTGCATTGAAAAACCTGGATCCATTAGGAAGCTTCATTTTAAAAGTATGATTTCTAGACCTGGAAAACTCATGTAAATTAATAAAACTTATAAAATCTTATAAAGAATTTTCATTATGAACATCAATTTTTCTAGTTATGCCAAGCCCTAAAATAATCTATCTGGAAGTAATTTCAAAAACGTATCCTTAATCCTAATCCAGAAATTCATGGAAAACTGGAAAAGTCATCGGGCCTTTGATTATTGTTGTGGATAATTGGTTATGTTGAATCAAAAATGTTGAGAACCACTGCTCTAAAGCCAAATTCCCACCATCACAAGTATACAATTCCTTGCCATGTCAGTGTTTTAAACCCAAGCATCCTATCTATTTATCTGTGTAAAGCTCAAATGTACAAAAGTCAATATTTAAGTGGGAGCAAGAGGTCAGTACCACAGGGGGCTTTATCTTGCTTCATGGTACTTGGGATGGACGCTTTGCTCTTGTTTTTCAGTCATGCGCTTTGGTTGCTGCTTTGTAGTCTGCCATCACCTCTGGCAGAGCGTTTATACGTACTTCTGAGGCGAAAATTGGCAATACTCCATTTGGTAACGCTTTAGATTACAACCCGCAAAGAACTACGTAAGTATACTGAATTTATGGTGTACGTTTCTGTAATTATAGTGTACCTATAAAGAACGTACGTGTAGGTATAAGGGAACAATGCGTTACGTTTGGGTAATAAGAGGGCAACAACCAGATATGCAACCTGCAAAGACCTGCGTAAGTAAACTGAAGTAAATTTGTTCCCTTATACCTACACGGAGGTACTGAATAGGTACACTGTAATTACAAAAAAGTTACGCTGTAAATACTGTACATTTCTGGTTGTAATCTAAAGCGTTACCCTCCATTTTCTAGACCACAGCTGTTTTATTTATGCTGCCCTCTGGTGTAGTCGCATTTTGATCCTGGGATAAATTCTGAAAATCTCCCCAAAAGAAGACATTTGATCATGTAGCGCTCTTAAGACATAAATAGACCATCCTTAGGTGTGGATTATACATGTTGCTTCCTTTGTCAACATCTATAGACTCTTACTTATGTTGGATTTGTACTGTCTGCTTGGGTTCATGTGAACGTCTCTATAATCCTATTATCATTATGAATTGTGGCATTGCATATAAGCTTTCCCATCAACACTTGTGAACTTCTCAAAGTAAAGCGTAACGTCTCTAATTATTAGTTTCATGTCCAAAGCTTTGTTTATTCAATTGTCTGTCTTGCACATCTCTTTAATCGGCATTAATGCCCATCTGTTGGTTCTCTGTAGTGTGGACCTCTCTAACAGATTGTAAATTCTGTCAATGGTTTCCTTTACGTTCGGGGCTTCTGCTTTGATTCAGGGATTAATTATTCGGGATGAGCTTCTGAAAATAGTTTGGATGGTGCCAATGTTGTGGGTGTTCGTAATTGTTATTTGAATGGAACTGCTGTTGCTCTTCATTGTTTTTGCTCTTAGTAAGTTGACGTAAGGAAGCCGATATTTTTTCAGAACTTTGAGGGACGGGACTGCCCTAAATATCAGGAAAGTGGGAGGATGATGCTAGTCACTTCGTTCCTGATTTTCTCCGGATCACAGAGTGTTAAATTAGAACCTCTTCTACCATCTGTTCTTACAATATGGTGCCGTGTAACCTTGAGAAAATTGCAAAACAGTTGGCTATGCCTTTTTTCCCTAAGCTGTTATTACTTTTTGTAATTGCCTTCAAGTCAGTTCTGCTTTAAAATATAAAAATAGTACAAACTCTTCAGTTAATAGGAGTTTTCGCTATCTTTTTTTTTTTTGTCAGTGTGAAACGGTATAACTACTACCGAGTCATTACCACTTTTTTTGTTTTTGTTTTTTGCCTAAAGACATAATGTTAATGCTGCGTCTTCTGCACATCATGCATGCGTAGACTGAGACAAATGCTGGAACTGGAATAGTCGCCACAATTGGACCGGATGATCAGCTTGGTAATGAGGCCATCCAATAACTTTCTCTCACCCCGAATGACCCTCTGTGTTGGCATCTGCTGGAAAAGTTCCACCTAGAGGGCATCCCAGGCCCTACAGTTTCCATAGTAACTCGCCAAGGGTGGTGCATGAAGTTTTTGGAGTTCAAAGTCGACATGAGACCCAAGAGATGCTGGTTCCCTTCATTGACTGGGTTGAGTACGAAGTAAAATATTAAGCTGAAGCAGCTGTTCTCCGTGGAGTTCCTATGTCTCATTTACTGCCAACCTCAAATTAACCACGCTTGCTTTACTGTATCAGAAGGAATCAAAGTTCTTACTCACAATCGTAGTTCACCACAGAAATCCTCAGACATGGATAAGCACAGGAAGTGGAACTGTGATCACATTTGACAACATGTTTCAAACAGTTTCTGAGAGATATGTACTTACATTTATTTTAATATAATATATTAGCATTCAGAAGTTTGGGTCAGTTTTTTCAATACTAAAAAATTTATACTCAGCAAATATGAATGAATGAATGAATGAATGAATGAATGAATGAATAAATGAATGACCCATAAATTATGAAGATCGTCAATCAATCACTGACAACCTGAGATGAAATCTGAATGGAGAAGTAGACATTCAGAATCTCAGAGGCACCTCAGCTAGAGGCATGTCAGATAAAACCATGCCTTGAAATGTGTCGAGGTGGAACTCAGCAACTCCATGCTTTGTACCAGGTGTGTGTGTGTGTGTGTGTGTGTGTAAACGTGTTTGAGTTAGCCTTAAATCTGCTCAGAAGGATTGACATTGTACATGTCAGAGTTTGTCCATGCTCTTTCATCTTCCCTTTATAGCCCGTCTGAAGCTGCATTTCAAAACACCTTATTCCTGCCACAGAATGGTAAAAATAAACTTGCCGTCAGGAAAGTTTGTCATTGGTTGAATCTCTTTAATCTGGTCCACAAAAAATTAAGCTCTCTCTGAGTTGACACCCAACGTCAGGCACACGTCAACGTGCAGACAGCTCATCTCCTCGAAGCCTTGGTGATTAATAGTCATGTGTTTTGCCAACATCAGTGTCTCTGCCTCCGTTGCACAAGGATTAATACACCATCACGCCGGTTTGATGGCATGTTTCACCAGAGTACGGAGATGAATTGCAACAGCTGTGTATTTGCATGAATATACTGATTTAATGTAGAGGATGTAGCTTTGTGTCAGACGTAAACACATGGATTGGTAACACATCAATGAACTTGGGAAAAGGCAGAGCTGTTTTCATTAGCCGTCAAAGACTAATACATACATTTCATAGAAAACTTGACATCTAATATATGCAGGATTTTGCTAGCAAAAACAAATGACCGTAAGTCAAGGGGAAATAGGATTGGATGTAGATATACAATCTCATTTGAAAGATAGCATTGTAAACGAGCTAGTCCATATTCAAGAGGCTCCATTTGATATGTTCAGGCTCATTGTGTAGAATTTGAAAATTCAAACTTTCTGCTTTTTCATTGTATTAAATTTCTCTGTTTTTGACTCATATAAAAAGCAATTCGCTAGCATTCCCATTCATCTCAATGGCAGTAGCTTGACAAGGCTATGCTAACTAGCCAAACCTTGGTTTGACAGAGAAAAACACTGGCAGTTTCCTCAGAGTTTTATCATATACACTTTCTTTTCCTCATTTTCAAGCTTGTGCTTTTGCATTTGTATTGTTATTGCACTATATGCTATCCATCATATGATATGCTGATTTGCTAAGTGGCCTGCAGTTATCTGTTCAGTAGGAATGAAGATTAAGAGTTAAAGCGTATGAAGCGTGCTAGAGGAACATGCTGGTAGCACAGCGAGTTGCCACCTATAAAGCTGAGCTGTTTTGGATTTATTTTGTAATTAGGCTTATCGATTTGCCATCCTGTTGTGTTTTACATGTTCATTTGCCTCCCTTGTGCTCTCAGCAAGGACACAGTGCTGCACTTTTGCTGTATTGACGCTCGCTAACCATGGAGTCCAAACATTTGGCTTCATTCAATATACAGTCTCAAGACTGCATTACCAAGTCAAAGAAATTCAAATAACAATATCATCGCCATACCAGATTTCTCAAGCTCTGCGTTTATTTATTCAGTTCAGTTGTTCAAGGCCCTCTGGTGTTTTCGAGTGAAAATTGGACTATTTCTTTTGGGCGGAAATGCTTTCAGTGAACAAACAACTTAAGTCGTAGGCAAAAGGCAAATTTAATATGTTGGCTTTTTCTCTGCTGTGTTTTTTTTTGTGATTTTTTTTACACAATGCATGGATCAGGATATTGGATTACAATATTTTACTCGGATTAAGTATATACAGTGGCTATTGATATGGTTTTGAAGATATTTTTCTTTTTTCAGTTTGTGCTGAAAATGTAAGAGCGCTGTCTGGAAATTCATTTTGAGGAAACAAGACAGAACAACTGTTTCCTCCCACAGTACTTTAACGTCAGCGAATATCTCTAGTTGCACTTCATATACAGACACAAACAAATAGGGATGTTCTTTGCTTGACAGCAAATACTAGACCGAATACCTTTTTTTGTGTGTACTTCCTCACACCACCACACATGACACTCTGTATCTTGAAGCTTGATGATGAAGTACTGGGCTGTAGGTCCGTGTTCAGGGTATACTGATATAAATATAAGTTTAGAAGTTCCTACTCTCTTAGTTATAGGATTAGTTTTGTATCATACAGTGTAAATTCAAAAGCCTTCCTGGACTTTTACAGGGTAAAAAAATCTAATGTTGAGCACTTTGGGTCAATCTGACTTACTGAATGAAGCGTTTTTCTAATGATTGCAGTGTATATAAATGAGCTCTGGACTGCAGAATGCTGCTGTGTGTAGATCTGTCTCGTGTGGTTTGGTTCTAGGTCAGTTCCTCTCTTGTCACAAACATTAGGAAGCAAAACATTCCTGTAATTTCTTGACATATAATGGTGTTTATGATTGACAAGCTCAATGACACTGCCTGCAGGGATTCGTTTGACAAGAAAAGAATCAGATGTTGTTTTTTGCAGGTACAGTTTCACCTAGATAGACCGGTTTGCCTTCATCGCTTTTCCTTGTGATGTGATGGTATCCATCGCTCGTGGAGCTAACAGCCACTTGCTGCCTGGGCTCATCTCATTCACCGCAGTTGATGCAGGAAGATGAAATGTATTAGCCTCATATCGGGAAACTAATATGCTATCATTTACAGCATTACGCTCCCCAACTGCACACGAAAGAAAATGTTCAAAGAGCTCCATCAGGTGCCTTCCATTAAACTGGAAAATTGAAGCTTATGGTAGCATTATGAAATATCAGTGTAGTTCAGAACCCCCAGGTAATTGTGGGTGGAAAATAAGTTTGCGAGAGGCCTATAATTCACCATATTTCTGATAGTGCCGAGCCCTAATTGTCATATTTAGTCCGAGAATCAGGCTGCCTAACACTGAGGTTTTTCAATAAGTGCTTGTGACAGTACTTGGGGTTACCATGGCTACGGTTTGCTGCACATTGCTCTTGTACACCCCAACACCCCGATCTGTCGTTTCTGTACTGCGGTAAATACTCATCTCCGCCTGCCACATTAACAGAACTGGAAATGGGCCAGCGCTATTGACGTGTTGTTATCTTGAGGTCCAAAAATCCACGGCCTTGTGCTCCTCGTACACCCACTGACAACATCCTTCCCAGGAGTGAGTTTTAATTGGTTGGCAGGCCCAGTCACTGGGGATGTACAGCATATGCTTCTCCTTTTAGCTTCAAGACAGAAACTGTGATTTTATGTAAACTACCTTAGTAATTAGATAACAAAGAAAAGCTTTCTGCTGAAATGTTTCGGTTAGGATGTGTAGGAGGAGCATCTACAAGTGTGTATGGCTATAATTTAAGAATGGGTCATGATGGATGATAACCAATTACAGTAGTTGATGGTTCCCACAGACATGGACCAAATATCGGGGGATTTTAAAATTGTGATCTCCAGGCCTGGAAAAGTCAGGAAAATTTTCATAGTGAACATATACTGCTGTTCAAAAGTTTGGGGCCATTATTAAAGAAATTAATACTTTTATTCAGTAAGGACGCAGTCAATTAATCAAAAGTGACAAGACAATTGTAATGTTACAAAACATTTATATTTCAAGTAAATGCTGTTCTTCTGCACTTTATATTCATCAAAGAATCCTAAAAAATAATGTCTTACAGTTTTCATAAAACTTTTAAGAAGCACAACTGTTTTCAACATAATAGTAATAATAAGAAGAAAAGTTTCTTTAACACCAAATCAGCATATTAAAATGATTTCTGAAGGATCATGTGACACTAATGGCTACTGAAAATTCAGCTTTGCTATCACAGGAATAAATTGTATTTTAAAATTATAATAATCTTTCACAGTATTGCTGTTTTCGCTGTATCAAATAAATGAGCCTTACATAAGCATAAATAAGTTATTTCCAAAAAAAGAAAAAAGTCATACAACCATACATTTTTAAATTGTTGTGTATATTTTTCAATTTTTGTTTTCAACATTCTGCTCAAAAATGTTGTATCAGCTTGATATTTCCAGATATTGTAGGTTACTCTTTCACTTTTGAAAAATGGAATACATTTAGATGGTAGATAATTAGATAACGATAAATATTGCGATGTAATTTTCCTCGATAAAACGATATGAAGAGTTCGATAAATGTTCGATATAATGTTTATGCGCCAAAAGCAGAACAAAACAGCGCGATTTATTTGAATCGCACCAAACAGACCGTTTATCCACTCGGATCAAAGTTCAAACTGCCGTGCGGCGCGAGCTCACTTGAGCAGATGCGTTTTCTCGGTTATGAGAGCATTAAGCAGCGCTGTGAGATCCAGTGTGAAGCGCTTGAATTCAGAACACAAAGACTCAGTGATTTAAACTAGTTTAAAGCCAAACAGGAGAAACTCTGTGTGCAATGAGACAGTCAGAGGTCTTTTCAATCTACAAATCGCCATCATTTACCATGGATTTACTGTAGTAACACTCACTGCACCATGGTATTGTGGTAGAAATTTGGGATATTCACACTGAATTTTATTACAGGAGTAATGGTAGGCCTATATAATTGTAGTATGTATTTGTGATTAAGCTATAGCATGTGTGCATTTATACTGAATGTTTTTAGACTACTGTTTTTCATTCAAATAGGCTACCTTAAAACCATATACCGTATTGGCCCGAATATAAGCCGACCCTGATTATAAGATGACCCCTCTCTTTCCAGATGTACCTTTTGGAAAAAGGCTTTTTAAAAACCAAATCTTGTTTTTTCTCAGTAAAACACATTTTGTCTTCAATTATTTTCATATTGCATATTTTTCCAATTTTAATTTTAGTTTTGAAAGTATGGTAAAAACTGGTCAAATGTACCAACAATCACATTTAAAAAATATACACTTTTTGATATACCATCAAAAAAAAAAAACAGGTAGCCCATCTGAATTAGAACATTTAGGCTATCCATCTAATAGTAGCCTACCAAAATCTTATTAACAGTAGAAGTTAAATCTTACTGTAATCTTCAAATCTGATAATTGATAATGAACAAAAATTTACCTCTGCATCCTAACTCAAGCTACTATCAAATGTACATTTCTAAGAGACAAAAAGTGATATAATTATTATTAATATTATCAGGCAACCCAAACCTGTTTCTTGATTTGAAACAATATCACTCATTATAACATGCAGAAACTAAGAAATTCATTTTTCTATTTAGATATTTATTTTGTTAAGGAAAATGAATGGTCTGGTTTCTACAACTTTCACTTTGGAGCAAAAATCTGGCTTTAAACTTGAAAGAAATAAAGATTTGACATTTATCGTGATAATTATCG
>NW_015505607.1:947618-955107 GCF_001515645.1 Sinocyclocheilus grahami | reverse complement strand
AAAAAAAAAAAACAGGTAGCCCATCTGAATTAGAACATTTAGGCTATCCATCTAATAGTAGCCTACCAAAATCTTATTAACAGTAGAAGTTAAATCTTACTGTAATCTTCAAATCTGATAATTGATAATGAACAAAAATTTACCTCTGCATCCTAACTCAAGCTACTATCAAATGTACATTTCTAAGAGACAAAAAGTGATATAATTATTATTAATATTATCAGGCAACCCAAACCTGTTTCTTGATTTGAAACAATATCACTCATTATAACATGCAGAAACTAAGAAATTCATTTTTCTATTTAGATATTTATTTTGTTAAGGAAAATGAATGGTCTGGTTTCTACAACTTTCACTTTGGAGCAAAAATCTGGCTTTAAACTTGAAAGAAATAAAGATTTGACATTTATCGTGATAATTATCGATATCGACTGATATGAAAAAAATTATCGTGATATATTTTTTTGGCCATATCGCCCAGCCCTAATTATTCATTCCATTCGTACCTGCTATAGAAAACTGCTCCAAAAATATCTGGCATTATAAGAAATGGTTTTTGATTAATCATTCAGCCAATCGACTAACTAGTTGATTTTGAAAAGACATAGTTTTCATTTCCTTTGTTTGATTTGTGTATCGTATCCATGTAGGTTATTTCTGAAATTTGGATTTCTCTCTGTCTCTCTCTTCTCCAGCTGCCTTGCAAGTGGAAATCACTCCAGTCCAGGGAGAGATCAGCGTGGGAGAATCCAAATTCTTTTTGTGTGAAGGTAGGAAGATGACCCTCTTGTGATAAAACAATGCGGGGGTCACGTCACATTTAACCTTCTCAAAGTGCTTTTGATTTCAAACCTGCTCTCACTGCTCTGTTCAATGCATTTAAGTACAAGCCCTTTCATTCTGATGGGTGGGCAAGGTTGACTAAAGCTTTGATGTGCTTATTTACAGCAGGTAAATTCATTGACCTACCTGACTTTTTCAGTAAATCAGTGTGTGAATTTTAGATTTTTGATCCAGAGGAGTGAAATGTAATGTTGGTGGTAGAATGATGGTAGATGAAAAGCAAAAACAACCTCTATTATAAATGAGGAACACCTGAATTATTCAGAGGACTCATCAAATGGGGAAAAGGAAAATGTGACTTATTTACAGCAATATTATTTCACTTTTTTATTTTCATAAGATTTGTAAAAATATTTTATTGCACATTAACCAGCTTGAATATGTCCTTAAGTAGCACTGAACAATACATTTAACATTGTGAATATATTATGAATATTTTTGTTGCAGAAATAAAATTAGAAATTGGCCACAGGATCTTAAAAAGTCTTAAAATGTTTTAAATAAAATTTTCCTAATAAAAGGCCTTAAAAAGTCTTAAATTCAGATTTGGTGGTTTTTAAATATTTTTGGTCACCGCAAAAACGTCTCCAGTCTGACGGACCCAATGACTGTCATTGGACAGGCTGAAGATTTTTTTTCCCTGCGGTCTTTACTGCGACATCGGAGAGAGAGATGCCATTTTCGGGCCATAAATCGGAACAGGACGGTTTTTGCGCCAAACACACAATCGACTTTTAATTTTATTTTGGCTGATCTCTATTCCGGAACTGCACACAAACTGTATTGCAATCATTTCCCAAAATGTAATTTGTGTGGAAATATTACTAAGTCTGTAAACGGGCATTAACAGAGGCCAGAGATGCTGAAGACAGAAGCAAAGAGGAGAAAATACTGTAGTAGGCAAAGCAAGATCACTGTTCACAATGCTTGAAACATAGGAAAAATATATATAAATATTGAATTGGGGATGAGGGGTTATATGAATGTATCCAGGGGCGCCTGCAGGATTTCAGCTGATGGTATGCACAGAGACCTTTTTTTTTTTTAATGAAGGTGTCTCTAGACACGTAAAAATCTTTTAAACCTGAAAACGGCCTAAAACAATGGAATGGTCAAAGGCATCTATCGCATGATCACATAGCAAAACAACTGAAAAACTGGATGCAAAAACTGATTCTGGGTGAATGGCCGCTTATTCACAGGTCTCAGCTGAATTTTTTGAAGTGAACTTTCAAAATGTAGTCTTTTGTTTCAGTTGTTTGTAATTGATTGTCCACTTCATCCAGCACAGTTTGGTCTCTGTGTTCTTGTTCGTTTTACTGACAGAGATAGCTCTTCAGATGATTCAACCACAAGTTGATTCAACATAGGCAGTGGACCAACTCCAGGGTGGGCTAAAAGTAGTCAACTGTTATTGTAATTTATTAACTATGCACATCATAAACATGTCTTCTTAGACAATGTATGGGTGTCATGTCATAAAATATTTTAGCATGACTGAATTTATATTTAATGTGATCACAGTTTAATAAAAACATTGTAAGTTACTATTGAATTATTTTGTTTAAATTCCGTGGTTATTCAAACAGCAAATAAAGTATTAATGTTTTATTAACAAGGTTCAGGAGGAGCACGTTCAGATAATCAATCAATTCAGCGCAGGTGGAGCTCATTTAGATAGTCAACTTAACTTGCAATATAATATGTATATACTGTATATATACACACAGCCAACTCACCTCTGTCCCACGACAGTTTTACGGCATCCCTCCTCCACCCCAACTCCTCACTCTTAACTATTCTCATCCCAGACCAGGGATGGGGGGTTCTCTGGGTTCAGGCTATATTCTGAGCTCGGAGTCCTCCCTTAGGACAGCATGCAAAATATGCTTACTACTTGCTCAATCCAATTATATGTAAGTGTGAACTCGTGAATATACTGAAAGCGAGCAAAGAATTTACATTATCACATTATCACTGACTATAGTCTAGCGTGAGTTTAAGCACTCTCAAACAACTCACATTAAAATCACTGAAGCTGTGAAATGAATCTCTTACTTACATCGTATATACATCTGCACTTTGTTTATGATGAGAAAATTCACAAGAGAGTAGAATTCAGTCAACAAGCACGCGCACGAAACAAAACTCCAGCGTTTCAGTAATGACTCATCTGAACACTCCTGATTGGCCATTGCATTCATAAACTCAACAGAATCTCGTTTGATTGGTTATAATGCGCAGCATTCACAGGGAAAATGTTTCTCAGCCTCAGGTCAGTCAGAGCCTGAAGGGAACTGATTGTCTTCAGAAAGGTTTTGATGGCATTTTCTTTTTCTTTTATCTTCGTGTACATAAGCGCAGCACTGTTTTGTTTACAGCGGTAACCAAGGAAACGCTGTATTGCGGCTGTTCCATAAGCGCCACCTGCTGTCAGAGAGTGAATTTGCATTTTCTTTAAGTCCGTCTGAGGTTTTTGTTTTGTGCAGGTGTCTAATGTAGCATAATTTCACATATCTAAAGTCAGACCATTCTGTTTTTGCCTTTAATCTTGAAATTATACATTTGAATTAATATCAAAAACAACTGTTCATGCTATGTGTAGCAACTTTATTTGGATCATAATTAAAATTGTTATGCAAAGGTAAAAAAGAGCAGGCAGGGAAGTGAATCTAAGCACAGAAATACATTAATAAACGAACAGGGAAACACTAGAAACAAGCGATAGCATACAACGACTGACCAACCACGAGTGAAACACAAGCACTATTTATACACAAGGGAAACCAGCTAAACAAGATAACAAGGGGGAGTGATAAATGAGCACCAGGGGAACCTAATCAACAAGGAAAAATACTAAGAACTACAAAACATGGCACAAGACTGGACATAACATAAAAGTCCACCAACACATAGGGAATACATGTAACAAAAATGCAGTGGTTGCCTCTAATTGCTTGCTTTCAAATGTCTATGGATATTTTTGTTTTAAGCCAGTTTGCCTGTTATAGAACAAATAAACAACAAATAAATTTACTTAAAAAAAATGGTGATCAGTATTGGAATCGGCCAATTTGCTTGAAAAAAAAAACCCGGAATCATGAAAAATCATGATCCAAGATTGGTGCATCACTAAAAAAATAAAAAGAAAGAAATAAAAAGAAAAATGTACACATATATGTATGTAATCTAAATTTGGTCTTAAATTTCATATAAGGTGGTATTAAAAAGGTCTTAAAAGTCTTAAATTTAACTGGTATATATCTGTAGACACCCTGATAATGAAGTCATGTTAAAATATATTAAATATTAAAATAAATATTATAATAACAAATATATGAAAATTATTTAGTAAAACATTTAGATAAATCTGTTTTAGGAAATGTTTATTGCTATATTTCGTTATATTTGTGCATATGAATTATTAAAGGCAGGGTAGGGGATTTAATTCAAAAACATTTTTTTGTTATGCTGGTTGAAAGTCTCTTCACATCCTGATAGAAATCACTAAGTTAAGTGGTCTAAATGTATTTATATGTGTTTATATCGTCTGTGGAAGGTGTAGGACCATAAATGTTCGTCCAGTCATATCCCTCGGTCCAAGGGCTACGATAGGCTGTCCTACCTCCTTATGCTTTCAAAGCTAGCTTGCTATTGCTAGCCTCTCCGAAATCGCCAACCCTACCTTTAAATAGCTGATGAGCTGATGGTCTGTCACAATGTTTTCACTCTATCTGTCTGTCTGTCTGTCTGTCTGTCAGTTGTTGGAGATGCTAAGGACATAGACTGGTTTGCACCCAATGGGGAGAAGCTCCTGCCAGGCAGACCAGACATCAGTGTCAGCAAGAATGACGAGCCCTCGTCGACGCTCACAATCTATAATGCCAACGTCGACCATGCGGGCATGTACAAGTGCGTGGCGAAAAGTGGGGACAAGGAATCTCAGGGCACTGTCATCGTAAACATTTTCCGTAAGTAAAATATTTTCCTTTCAAGGGCTTATTGAGAAATGAGAAATGAGGAAATTAAATTGTTTTGGACCCAACAGTAAACCCCAAGCACAATAAATCATTTGACATTTACCACATGTAATAACAAAACAGTACACTAATAATGAAAGCATAAGGTTGATACACGTCAGTTTTAAACATCAACCACGCATATGGCATGAAAACAGTTGCTGTTGGAATACATTTGATATATATTATATTTCTTGAAATCATCACACAAAATTTTTTTATGCTTCCAACCCTCTATGGACACCTTGGCAATTGAATCGCCATTGGCGATACTATACTATACTATATATATATATATATATATATATATATATATTTACTCGCAATGTAGAGGGTTGGCTTCGTTAAAGTGAACTAATCCTGCCATAACCTCTGTGTTTTTGTACTTAATTATGCCGTTCTGACAACTTATCTAATATACTTCTTATAATAAATTGTATATATATATATATTTTTGTAATTAAATATATATGATTAATTATTAAAAATGCAACAATTAAAATTAATGTATTTAATAAAATAACATTTAACATTTATTCATAAATATAAATTGTTCTATGAAATATTATGTAATTGTTTTTATTTCATTATTGATGTCATTTAAAAAAAAAACAGCTGATCAGCATGCCACTTTTTTCAAGGATACTTACTAAAATAATATATTTCAGATAATTTATCATCTTGAAGTTTATTTTTCAAACCAGAAATAAACTGTTTACCCAATGGGAAAAAAATCTTTAATCTTTCTCAGAAATATATTAAGTATGTTTACATATTTTCTTTCTCAAAATATTCCTTAATATCTAATGCGACATTGCTTTTCAAGCTTTTACTGAAATACAAGACAAAAATGCAGATTAAGAAAAGGATTTTTGCAGTAGTGGTACAACTGAAGAGCATTTCAAATGTCTTTTTCAGAGAAACTCACTTTCCAAAACACTCCATCACCTCAAGAGTTCAAGGAAGGCGATGACGCTGACATCATCTGTGATGTCATCAGCTCGCCGCCCCCAACTATCATCTGGAAGTATAAAAAGACCAGAATCCAGCCCGAGACTGATGGTACAGTACCACGAGCAGATCTCTTTCAGTCATTCTCTTTCATTCCCTTATGTCACACTCATATTTCTGTTTTACGTGTCTTCACTTCTCTCGTTTTTAAATATCTCCCATACTTTTCCTGTCAAAATCATCCCCTCTTCCAGTTAGTGAGCTCTCTAGCGCTGTGACAATGAAAACAGTGACAGTAAGCACCTGCATTTTTATTGTGAGAACTTAAAGTTTCATGCTGTTTTCATCTGCATTGTTTTGTTTGTCAGTTCAAGCCTCTATTTCTTCTAAACTATTTTAACCTCGGAGGGCTCCTCCCTCAGAGACTGCTGGAAGAAACAGTGACCGCAGATCTCTGCTGTGAGACATGAACTCACAGGCCACTGCTAGATGAAATTTTCACTGCGAAACCACTAATTGTAGCAGAGCTTGAAAACCAAACTGCTCTATGTAAATAACACATTTTCCACATTTCTCTCGTTAACCTCTTCTGTGCTCTTTTTTTTAGTTTGACTGAGCAGTTCGGATGAAGCACAACACAAAACACTCTCTCATTGTTACATACTACTCTTATTATTGCTGCAGGGTTCTATTTTTTTTTAATTAAGAGGTATCCAGTGTATACTGTGTAGTGTGCACTTGTAACAGATCGGCCAGGCTCCGCCACCACCCAATCACAACAATCCCTCTCACCTGAGTTCTAAGCACCCGCACCTGTCACAAATCAAGCACCTCATTTCCAGCCTGCATAAAAGCACACACCTCACACACCCTCACTGTCCGGTCTCGTATACACGTAGAGGACTCAATGACTTTGCTACTGATTACCTTTGAATACTTCTTGCATTACTTACCTCCTGTGTTCCTCCTAGTGTCTCCTCGTCTCCAAGTGTCTCCTGTATCTCCTAGTTCCCGGATCGCTGAGGTGTGTGCTTCCCCCGGATCCCTTCCAGCCACACTCAAGCAAAAGACTCGGATTTCTCCCCTCTCCATATCCTCCTCACTCTCTCACGGACCTTTCCCTCACCCTCACTTCCTCCGGACTCAACACCAGTACTCACTGTGACCAAATAAACTGTTTTGTATAAAACGAACCTGTTGTGGCAAACCTCTTCCGTAACAGAAGACCGGACCAACACCGACGGCACAGATGAGTCACCCCGAACCTTTCCAGGAGCTCGTAGACTCGCTACGGCGAGTGCTACGAAATCCACTGGCACCGCTGCCATCCCCACCCATCCCCTCATCCATCCCAACAAGCACTTCTTCGCCTACCATCATCGCTAGTCCCATGGCTCGACCGGCGCCCTACTCTGGTTCGGCGGAGGAGTGCAACGGATTCCTCCTCCAGTGCAATCTCACCTTTAAGATGCAACCGCACTCATATCCCACCGACACCTCTAAAATCGCTTTTATTATCTCCCTGCTAACAGGACCTGCACTGCAATGGGTGGAAACTATCTGGGCTCAGGCCAACCCCGTCGTTCAAGGTCTGCAGAACTTCCTGGTGCATTTTCGCGAGGTGTTTGGATGGACAGACGGAGATGCCGCTGTGGGAGAGCACCTCTATCACCTAC
>NW_015505607.1:946674-947595 GCF_001515645.1 Sinocyclocheilus grahami | reverse complement strand
CTGACCACCTACAGAAAGGGGTTGTAACCCCAGCTTCGGTTACAGATCGCTGCCTATGATGATTCGTTGGGATTGGAAAAGTTCATCCAACTGTCCATCCGATGCTCGAGCCGCATACAGTCCTGTCTAGCAGCCATACCTGTCCATGACACAACCTCCTGCCTCCGCCGACCAGAGCCCAGTTATCCTCCAGAACCAGCGCCAGAACCCATGATCGTGGAAAAGCAACGATTATCGGCTGCTGAGCGGCAGAGAAGGCTGACCCGGGGTCTCTGTTTGTACTGTGGAGCTCCAGGGCATATGATCTTGGCATGCCCCCTACGTCCCCCACGTCCTGTGGTGAGTGTGATTCAACCTGATATTATTAAGATGGAGCCCCTCACTACCTGTTTAATGCTTACTGCCTCTGATGTCTCTATTTCAGTATCAGCCCTTATCGACTCCGGGTCAGCAGGAAACTTCATCTCCCGCGACCTCTGCCGCCAGCTCAAATTACAGGCTACCGCCACTGAAACAGTTTACCAAGTCCAGTCGATAACTGGAACGCCACTATGCCGTAGACATGTTCGCTATCGTGTGGGACCCATCACTCGTCTGGGCCGCCTTCACTCGGAGGACATTCATCTTCTGGTTCTGGAGGGGTCTACTGCGGACATCATCTAAGGGCGCCCGTGGTTGGTAAAGCACAATCCCATTCTATCCTGGAAGAAGGGAGAAGTCCTGAAGTGGGGCAAGGATTGCTTCCCAGACTGCTACCCCGGGACTCCCTCTCCTCCAAAGAAACTCCCCGAGACTCTTTCTGTGAATTCCACCTCCATTGAGAAGCAATCCTTGGAAATTCCAGCCTGCTATGCCCCCTTCAGAGACGTGTTTTGTCCCAACCGAGCCTCCCGCTTACCACCACATCGGCCATGGGACTGC
>NW_015505607.1:918750-946608 GCF_001515645.1 Sinocyclocheilus grahami | reverse complement strand
TCTTCACTAAGTTGGACCTCCGCAGTGCTTATAACCTCATCCGAATACGTGAGGGGGATGAATGGAAGACTGCCTTTGTGACCCCTACTGGCCACTACGAGTATCTGGTCATGCCCTATGGACTTGCCAACGCCCCCTCCGTATTCCAGGATTTCATGTACCAGGTGCTCCGGGAGTTTCTCCATCAGTTCGTCATTGTATACATAGATGACATCCTCATCTACTCCCGGAGCCAGGCCGAACATCACCAGCACGTTGCGGAGGTCCTCCAATGCCTGAGAGAACAGCACCTATTCCTCAAGGGTGAAAAGTGCTCCTTCCACCAACCCACAGTGCAATTCCTGGGGTATAACCTTGACCATACCGGTATCCAGATGGACGAGGGGAAGGTGGAAGCTATAACCTCCTGGCCAGAACCCACCACGATTAAAGAGCTCCAACGATTGGAGAACCGGAAAAGCATCATCCCACCTAAGATAATAGTCAGTCCAATCGAATGGAATTCTCCTCCAGTGGCCTCCAACACAGCTCCTAACAATCCGCCGGGCTGTCCTCCAGGATGTCACTACGTACCACGGATAGAGCGCACCCCACTCATTCACTCTGCTCACTCCTCCCAAGGCACTGGCCATCCAGGAGCCAACAACACCCTCTCGCTGCTACGAGATCGCTTCTGGTGACCCAATATGGCAAGGGACGTGAGAAGGTTCGTGCAAGGATGTCCGGATTGTGCCATGTCCAAAAGCCCGCGCCATTTACCATCTGGCAAACTCCTTCTCCTTCCAGTGCCAAATCGCCCCTGGTCACACCTAGGAGTAGACTTTGTCATGGACCTACCCCCCTCTGAAGGGAACACATACATCCTGGTGATTGTTGACCGCTTCTCGAAGTCATGTCGCCTTCTGCCCCTCAGAGGTCTCCCCACGGCCCTATAAACTGCTATTCAATCGCGTCTTCCGATACTATGGACTTCCTGAAGACATTGTTTCCGACCGGGGACCCCAGTTTATCTCCAAAGTATGGAATGCCTTATTTAACCTCCTAGGTGTGACCGTAAGCCTCTCGTCCGGATACCATCCCCAATCGAATGGTCAGACGGAGAGGAAGATTCAGGAGGTGGGGCGATTCTTACGAACCTTCTGCCATGGCCACCAGGATTCCTGGAACCAGTTCCTGGGCTGGGCCGAGTACGCCCAGAATTCCCTGCACAGCCTTCTACTGGTCTCACTCCCTTCCAGTGCGTACTCGGGTTTCAGCCGCCACTGTTCCCCTGGTCCGGGGAGCCTTCTGATGTTCCGGCGGTAGACTTCTGGTTCCGGGAAAGCGAGAGGGTGTCGTGTCAAACCTCTTCCGTAACAGCACTAAGTAGTAAGCAAATATTGCTTTACCAACACAGCTGGAAAGATGTGCTTTATCTTGCTGAATTTGACTTTTTCATCATTTTTAATATATCAGTATTGTTTTAGTGTGTCTCCACGGAGTTAAAATATTATATGCACCTTTACTGTGGGTCTTGAATACAGATCGCACTGCAGAAAAGCCCATAAAGATGATTTTATACTGGGAGAAGATGTGCAGCGAGTCATTGTGCTGCCCAGCATGTAACGAGAGGCTCGTTAACACGGTCTCCTATCTTACTCAAGAGTAATTACGGTCTCATTTTGCTTCCTTTTGATGTTGTTTTTACCTCTCTCTGTTTCTATCTCACACCTACAGTCCGTTTCAAGGTCTTAAGCAACAACCACCTCCAGATCCGCGGCATCAAAAAGACAGATGAGGGTGACTACACCTGCGAGGGCCGTATCATGGCCCGGGGAGAAATTGACCTCAGGGTCATCAAGGTCATTGTCAATGGTGAGGACTCAATCTCAGAGCCACCTGCTTTGTTACCTCACATGTTTTATACACATCTTTATATACATTTACACCAGTGTTTCTCTACAGAATTAAACAGTCTGACTTTTTTCTTGTAAAAACAAGATACATTTGCTTGAGATGCTAAATTGCATGTTATAATTCATTAATTGTAATAAATATTAATAATTCATAAAACATAATTCATTATTAGACTTGAATTCATTGGGTGACCTTTTTAAATACAACTTTTAAACTTTTGTGAGACTTATACCTTATTTCCTAGAACATAATCTTATTTTGCTAAAGTAAATCTGATATTTTATTATTAGAACATTTTAGAGATACTTCAAAACAATACATAAATGCTAAAAAAGAGGGTTTCTTTTTATTTATTTATTTGCAGTGTGTTGGCTTTGTATTTTAGCTACAGTATGTAATAGAATATTTTCTCCCAAAAAGAAAATTCTGTGTTTATTAAAGTCTTTCCAAACCCATATGCTGTTATTTTGTCTAGGGAACATAAAAGAAGAATGTTTCATAAATGTTTGAAGTGGTTTTTCCCGTAATACAGCAGTTCTGAAGCCATCCGATAACTTTATGTGAGGAACAGTCTAAACTTTTGCAATATTATTCAGTTATGACTGGCTTCAGAAAACTACTTTTATAATGTTTTATCTGTTTCTTTTATGGAGCACATGGTTACTATGAACTGTCCTTAAATGGAAATGAGTTCCACAGATTAAAATTACAGCATACAGATTTGGAACGAAATCAGAACGAGTCGTATTGTAATTTTTGGGTCGTCTGTCTCTTTAAAGAGTCAGTATTTACCAGAATGTTCTTTTCGCTTTTCTCTTCTTCTCCCAGTTCTGCCAAGTATCAGGACGCGCTACACTGAGCTTAATGGCACTGCAGACATCAACCAGGCCATGACGTTGGCCTGTTACGCAGATGGCTACCCAGAACCCACCGTCACGTGGGCACGGTACGTGTCATTCATCACCCTTTCTTTTTTAGGGGCCCTTTATCTGTTTGTGCCAAAACAGCGCCAAAAAAGTTCAGCCAAATCTCTGTAGGGAATGCTAAGCTTTTCCCCGAATCCAGGGAGGGAGAGGGATCAGAGTTATTGGAGCTTGTAAACTAAAAGTGCTGTGAATGACAGAGGCACCGTTTCATCCTTTCAGCTGCCGTTAGCCGTGGCAGCTAAAGCAGCTGGTGGCTTTCAGCATGGCTTTACCTCAGAACTCCAGTGACTTCTTTAACCAAGTCGTGACTGGCACGCGAATAAGAGGACGAGATCGCATCATGTCTGACTGTTGCCTCGGGAGAAGGAGGGATAAGAGCGCTCGCCACAACCTCATTTATTTCCCTCCTTCACTGACAGTGCTGTCACTCGGGTGCCATTTGAAAATGTCGCTCAATTGCTGCTGTTACAAGCAAAAAGAGCAGATATTCAGATCCAAACTTTGCATGACTGATTTAGTGTCACAGGGAAACAGCTCACAGCATTCTTCCAAATAAAAAAGCCCATCAGCTTGATGTTTCTGGCCATCAGACATTATTTAAACCTTTTTATTGGCTTCAAGACAGGAACGTGTCAAGAAACCAAAGATGACAAAGCAGATCCGCTTTTATTTTTCTCCAGCTTCTTCCTACACTATCAGCATCATGAGAAGCTGTGCACTGCAGGATGAAGAATCCATTTCATGGGCAGGCACACTTTCTCTCTGTATTTTCTGGTGTATGTGAAGATGAGGCATCATGTATTCATGACTTTGCTGAGCAAGTAACAGCTTGAAGGCCAAACAGTAAACCTATCCTTTCTTTCGTTCTTTCTCTCACTCTCTCTCTCTGCCTTGCAGAGGTAATATCGTGCTGGAATCAGATGGAAAGTACAGTTTGAATGAAGATGGGTCAGAGTTGACCATCAAAGATGTCACTAAGCTTGATGAAGGAGATTACCAGTGCATCGCTAGAAACAAGGCTGGAGAGAGGAGCGAGGAAGTCTCACTCAATGTGTTTGGTAAGCTAAAGAATTCTGTCATTACCATTGGAGCTGAACTGAAAAAAAGTGTTTACATATGAGTTACCAGGAAAATGTTCTCTCCATTAGGACCATACAATTTGTCAATTTAAAAGCAAAATGGTGTTATTGCCTTGTGCAATTTATTAAGCCGTGAAATGTTGCAATATTATTAAATGAATATAATGTCATCTGTTATGTCATCTGCTACACTCTGCATGCAAAAGGCCCATAGTGTAGTGTTTTCAGTATCGCAGAGCGGCTCACTCTACAAGTTACTATTCTAATCAAATTTAAAGAGCAGGTCATATGGGTTTTCAAAAAATATATTTTTTGCCATTTGTAATGTAGCTATCCTTCAATGTAAACCGTCTGCAAAGTTGTTAATCAAAAAATGCATGATAAATTTTCTGCCTGTTACCTATATACATCACAAGGTAACACATTTGCATAATCCCCGCCCGGGAAATATGAACACTCTGACCTGTCCACAAAAACTTCCACTAGTTAGTGTGTTTATATCAGGTCGAGAAGACCCTGTGTTTTCAGCCTCACTGGGCATTCAAACACAGTTCCCACACCTGCACCTCAAATAAGTAAATAATAATAATGAATGCTATAAAACTGCTGTCACATCACGTAAAGTACCACATACAAAGTTTAAACTTACCACTGAGAAACGTCCTGATCAAGTCGTGCTTGTGATTTCCGGTTGAGCGACTGCATCAGTATTATCCTCGGACTCATCAGTATTAGTATTATCCTCGCATCAGTATTATCCTTGGTTCGAATTGATAAGGTAATATCGATGCCATTTTTGTAACCTTATAACATCTTTGTTTACAAGTAACCCTCCAAAGCAAAAAAGTTATTATGGTAATGGGCGTTTCGCTTCCGACACACATTGTATATGGAAAGACCAATCACAACCGACTTTGCCAGCTGACCTATCAGAGCAGAGTAGGCTTATGGAAGGGATTAGATTACATACCTTAAGCTCAGAACTGCTTTGAACGAATCATTTCGAAATCATTGAAAAATGATTCTAATATTAAATGTATCTTCTGAGAAAATTACAATGTTTCCTTGAGTCCAAATAAAGACTATATTTTGTGAAAATGAAATATATGAAAAATTTGATATTTGTTATATATGTTGTATAGTAATAATAATAATAATTATTATTATTATTACTATTATATGATTAATCATATAGTAACATACAACACATATAACATCCAAATATTCAAAATATTAATACTACTGCTTGTCACAGATCAGCCAGGTCTCCACACCAGCCAATTCCAGCGCACTCCCTCACCAGACTACTAATCACACGCACCTGCCACTCATCTGCACACTCATCACGCTGGCTTCAAAAGCACACACATCACCTCACTCCAGTGTCCGGTCTCATTTACATGTAAAGGACTTATTTCCAGTCTCTCCTACATACTCCCCAAGCTAGTTCTCCAGTGTCTATCCTGTACTTGCCTCCTGTGATTCTCCAGCGTGTTCTCCTTGTCCTTGTCCTCCATCGTCTCCATGCTTCTCTCACCCACCTGCAAGTGTTTGTGTGTGTGTGCTTCCTCCATTCATCTGCCCATCCACGATCTCCTAGTCCAATAAGACAAAGACTGATATTAAATTCATCATCCTCTCAGCTAAAGTATCATTGCTCAGTTTACTTACTTGATTTCCTGCTGATCCAACGTTGTCAATAAAAATCCTGTTTACAGTCATCCCTGTGTTCTGAGTATACTTCTGCAACACTGCTATTGTTATATATAAACTAAATTTTTAAAACAAAGCAAAAATGTGTCTGTTTTCATGTTTTCTTTTTCTCATTCTTGTTCTTTTTAATAATTATATATATTTTTTTTTATTACATGGTGTGATACAGTATCATAATTGTTTTCCAGAGAACAAAAAATTACAAGAAATATATCATGAAATATGTAAATTGGCTATGACCTTATCATCTTTTAGTTTTGGGTATAATGTGAATACAAGGAGAACTGAATTCCTTTTACTCAGTTCACTTTTTGGTCAATTGAAAGTGATCTGAGTTTTGTTCTCTTAATAAGAACAAGTGTGAATACTCCTAAAGAGTAACTATCACTGTTGAAAAGAGAGCATAGAAAAAGTAAGAGACTTAATATGAAAACAAAAAACATTGCTGCTTAGTTTATACTTTAAGCACACTGTTGATCCTGAGAGCTGCTGTTTCAGTGTCATTCTATGCTTTTCTTCTTTATTATTGTTATTATGTTTGCATGAATATTTTAAATGTTCGTGTCGCAGTTCAAAACGCAATCATAATATTTGTATTTCTCATCATGCATAAGTTTTCTCCAGCCACATTCTCCAGCACTGCTTCAGAGCACTTAGATTAGAGCCAAAGCAAATAAAAGTGAATCAAAGTACTACATTTCATCCATTAAACAAAGTTCCTCTTTTGAATTATAAAATATAACGAGTTGATTAAATATTGAATGCACCCAGCCAGTGAGGCACTCTCTTCTCATTAACTTAAGAGCACTGTTTTGGTGTTATGACCATTGTAAAGGCTCAGTAATTGCATCAAGGAAAATCATTGTTTCTTTTCCCTGAGGAGTGTTTATAGGCCATGTTTTGAGTTCTTGTGTTTGTGTGTCAACAGTGCAACCCAAGATCACGTTCCTAGAAAACCAGACGGCCTCTGAATTGGAGGAGCAGATCACACTAACTTGCGAGGCCACGGGTGATCCCACCCCCAACATCATCTGGAGCTTTGGTCGCCGGGTCTTCACAGAGAATGAGCAGGTGCTGAGGTTGAGGGATCAGGGGTCAGTGGGCAAAACCATTGGTACTAAAGGCCGAAAAATACTGATTGGATTGATATACTGGTAGAAATTTGTATACATTTGACTATTATTTTTGTCATGGTTATATAAAACGTAGCTACATGGTATTAAGTGGGTGTTTCAGTCACTTTACAATGTGGAATGAGAAAGAGCTTGTTTAAAAAAAGAAAATGTCCTTTGTTTGAACCGACCCCTTTTGTTGTTATTGTTGCCAATGCTTTGAAACTTTCTTATATGCACCTATTCTGCTGGGGGTTTTTTTTAAACAAGGATAGGGAAACAGTTGATTTACCTCTAGAATTATTAAGTAACACCTGGGTCAGCTGCGCATTTATATCTAGTAATTAAATATAGTTGGTGAAAGGTTTCTAGTTAGCCATGGAAGCTGTACTGGAATGCCTGATGAGAGACTTGTTTCAGAATCAAAGCAAACGTTTATCATGTTCAATTGAGATGAGAGAGCAAATTTTTTGGTTGGATTAAAATAAGAGATTCTGAGCAGATAAATGGTCTGATGAATATCATTTTCAGTAATTAGCTATATTGATATTCACTACCGTTCAAAACTGTCAAGACTGCTGAATATTCACCTTTGCTGAATGCATAAATTACAGTACATTTTTTAAATATATTCACATAAAAAAAACAGTTATTTTAAATTGTAGTAATATTTCACAATATTACTGTTTTTGTGATCAAATAAATGCAATCTTGGTGAGCATGAGAGATTTCTTTCAAAAACATAAAAAATCTTCCTGACCCCAAACTTTTGATCGGTAGTGTATATTAATTGTCTGGTATTCTTGACTGTTCAGATAAAGGTCCAGCATTTAAATTTGTGAAATTATTATTATTTATTTTTTTTCAGTGTATTTATTTCCTTTACAGTTTTCAGTTTTAAACATTTTCATAAAAATCTGTATATTATGTGTAAGTTCATTCAAAAAGTCTAGTTAGCGCTCCCAGAAGAGGTGTGTTGTCAGTTCCACAAATTGTGTGTTGTATATTGTTATTGACCAGATTCTTTTTATGTTTAATTAATGCATACTTTCTGATTTAATCACCTACCCAGTCAGGAAATACAGCAATTGCACTAGAGGAGTCAAAACAAGAGTACAATACACATTTTTAGGAGTTCTCCTGATTGCTGTTAGGCCTATGCTAGTGAGTAAAAGTGAGTTTTTTTATATCTTAGAAGCGGCAAGCTCACCAGTGCTCAGTCTCACTGGTCTCTCTGCTCTGCTGGATTCTGAACCTCTCTTAAGCTGGCTGCACAAAAAAATCTTAAAAGATTTTAAAAACATGGGAGACCACAGACATGGAGACAATTCAACCGATTTTTAGCCTTATAATCCTCTGAATGCGCACACTAGATGATTAGACCAGACCACGAGACCACACACTTGATGATTGTAGGAACGATTTCACAGTGACACGAGATCTCACGGACACTCGCGAGATCAAACATGACTAGAGAAGAAAAACAAATAGAGGACAATCGATGTTGTCAGCTGGCTCTCCCGGCGCGCATTCTGTTGTACAGTGAAAAACAAAGTATTGAAAAGAATATGGGTGATGTTCTCTGCTTTCATGGCATGTGTGTGGCTGCCAAGTTTCAGCTATAGAAGCATGCAACATCCGGTAGGTGACGCTTGCTCGCTTTCATTGGCTGTCGCGGGTATCACGTCAGAAGCAGCCTGATCAAGAGTCGTAAATATCAAACATGTTTGATATTTACGATTTGAGTTCGGCGACACTCCGTCTCGATCGGGAGCAGTTAAGTAATCGTAATGACACCACACAATAAAGGATTTTTTGGACAAAAAATCGCTTGCAACAAGCCGCGAATCAGGCCACACACCCTGATCTTTCGGGGGTGCAAATCGGGCTTAAAATTGGCCTTAAAATCCTCTAGTGTGCACCCAGCCTTATTTAGTCAAGCACACTACCTAATTAACAGCCTCGAAATACTCTGTCTCAATTTATATTTCATCATAGTACAGTGATCAGAATTCATCGACAGCTGCTAAAAGCTCTTACTGCTTCTCAGCCTGATGGGGAGCCCCTAACCACTTCAAACGTGATTTCTCCTTCCCCTCTCTCAGGTAAACCCAGTGGTTTTCAATCCTGGTCCTGGGGACTCACTGCTCTGCACATTTTGTGTGTCTCTCTTATTAAACACACCTGATTGAGATCATCAGCTCATTAGGAGAGATCCATGAACTAAATTGAGTGTGTCAGATAAGAGAGACATACAAAATGTGCAGAGCAGTGGGTACCCAGGACCAGGATTGAAAGCCACTGGGTAAACCCTACATGTCCAGCCCGTTCCAGTCTTATAGCTAGGAAAATGTGAGTTCATTGTTAGAGGGTTTTGAGCCTGCCATAGATCTCAGTAGGCAGGTGTGAAGTCCAAGCATGTTAACAAGTCTCTGAGGCCCTTTTTGGTAATATTTTAATTGTATGTATCAAATCCCCAAGGCATCGTGGGAATTAATCCTTATATAAAACCCTTCATGTATTATTAGAATATCCCACTGGTCACCCTGTTTTTATGCCAGCAGTACTTGGTAAGCGACCAGTTTGCCCTCCTCCTGCTGGTGGGCTATGTTGTGTAGGTGGGCTGTGAAAAAGCACCTTATGTTTACGTGTACATCTGGCTCACTATGAAAATTATATTTGCGTGACAATAGCCCACCAGATTAGATCCTTCCCTGTGTTTGCATTGTATTATCTCTGGCTAGTCGAGCCAATATTCATAGCTGTCAAAGGGGAAAAAATATTTCCAGCTGTACGGTGAAGGTTTTCTTTGTTTATGATCATTTTTATTGCTGGTTCTCAGCTCAGAATAGCAAATGGATATGCTTTGTAAAGAATGATCATAGTCTTGCTTATTCATGCTGCTCTGATTGATGTCTGACTCTTATTTGACCACTCCTCATGAGTGTTTGCACTTGTAGCATTGTGGTTACAAAAGTGATTACTTTTGGAAATGTGGTTGTTCCATTTAATGAATGTCTACTTAATCTTGTTGTAAACAATGTTAGATTATATGATTTTGTTCATTTTGCTGTTAGGATAGGACTTGAAATGGATTTAAACTACCAAATACACTTAAACTTGTATTTTGGAACACGGTATCCTGGTATCTTAGCTGCTCTAACCAGGTCATTAACTGGTCCATGCTTGTCATTAGCCAGTGGACCAACAAACATTGTTCACCTCAACAAAATAGTTCACCCAAAAATAAAAATTTGCTGAAAATTTACTCATCCAAAGGCCTTCCTAGATGTAGATTAGTTTGTTTTTTCATCAGAACAAATTTAGCATTACATGATTTGCTCACCAATGGACCCTCTGCAGTGAATGGGTGCCATCAGAAGAGTCCAGAGAGTCCAAACAACTAAAAACATAAAAATAATACACAAGTAATTAACATTACTCCAGTCCATCAGTTAACATCTTGTGAATGGAAAAACTGCAGAAACTGTCAAACTATAAGTTGGTAGCTGATATTTTCTTGACCAGCTTGGACTAACTAATATCTTGCTTAGAGAAACCAGCTACTGTGTTGAAAAACACATGCAGCGCTATAATAACCTGAAATTTAGCAGTTCATTAGCACTAATTTTGTTGAGCTGCACTTGTCTCTCACCTCATCTCATCACCTTCTACAAGATGTAGTGATGCTTCATGTTTCTGTGTGTTCGCTGACTGGAACTACCTGTACATTCAAGGATTCCAGCCAGTCAGAATCAAGTATTCAGACAGACAGTCCTATAAGTATATGTGTAAGTGTATGTCTTTCGATGGTTGCCCGAGGATTGCCTTAAGTGAAAAGAGCTGGCAGTGTTTAATGAGGCGTTCCTTAAGTCAATGGGGCCTCATCACCGCTGCCATTAAATGAAGTGCGTGGTATTTAATAGTAACAACGAGCTGTGGTTATTTCTGGTCATGTAAAGCATGTTATTATAGCAAGAACTAAATCCGTTTCAAATAATTTCCATTTAGTTTTTTCTATATCTACAAAGGTACTTGAATAGGCAAAGAGCATGAGGGTTCATCTCAACAAGACCAGCCTGTAATCAAACCAGGGATTTTAGTGGGTGAGCTGGCATATTAATACGAATATGATGAGTCAAGGGCTTGTCTAAAGTCTCCTCAAATTCTGTCCCTCATATGTATTCTGTATTCCCAACCACAAATTTCCAACGTCTGAATAAGTCAGAAATGCACAAAAAGCTCAGAGAAGGCAGAGAACTGTGACTACCAAGTGAGCAGTATCTGAACCGGACTGGAACAAACTGATCTCCCTTGAACTCTCCAAGCAAATGCATTATGGAAGATTCTCTGTCTGTTTTCCATTCTGTCTGTTGGATGAATGGTTATGGCATGAGAGTTCACAGAGACAGCATGTTCTGACATAAGAGGCACGTTTTTGATCATTCATCCAGAAGGAAAGGCCAATAAAGGAAATGAAAGTTCTGTAATCATTTGCGCACCCTCATGTTGCTCCAAACCTCTTTGCTGTTGTTTTTTGTAGTGGGACACGAAATTAGAAATTTTGTTGAATTTGATACAATGAGAGTTTAGAATTTCATCTGCCTAGTCCAAAATATGTTCAAATAAATCCATACGATCCATATGATGCACTATATCCAAACTTTCTAAGGCCATACAATTGCTATGGATGTAAGTAGCAAGTCATTACTTATCTTCATAATTACTTCACATCAAGATTCACTTTCAAATCAAATATGGCAAAAAACAAACAAATAAAGTAAAATTTGCTTTGGGTGGTAACATCTAAATGAACTGCCATTCAAGTCAAAATATATTTACAACATTGTATATTGTGTATATTTTGACTGTATATACACCATTCTTTTTTTTTATGAAATTGCTATAGTTATTCAGCTTGAATGCTTTAAATTGATCAAAAGTAACAGTAAAGATACTTACAATATAAAAAATATATATATTTTAAATAAATACTGTTCTTTAGTACTTTCTTTTTAACAAAAATCTTGAAAAAAAAAAATCACAATTTCCACAAAAACATTAAGCAGCTTTTTTTCAGCATTGCTGATAATGATAAATTTTTCTATTGCACCGACTCTGCATATTAGAATAATTTCTGAAGGATCATGTGACACTAAATACTGGAGTAATGAAACTAAAAATTCAGCTTTGCCATCACAGCAATAAAATACTGTGACGGGGCTGACGAGACGTGAGACGTGTGGATCCATCTGCAAGCTTTTATTCAAGAGACGTGGTATAACAGGCAGGGTCGAACAATGGCAAACAGGTATATGGCAGGCAAAAACACAAGAATAGTCCTAGGGCTAGCGTAGGTCACCGATTGGCATACAGAATCACAGGGGCGAGACGAGAGGGAAAATCCAGGAAAACAGGCAAAGATCAGAAACCACAAAAACAGGCAAGGCAAAAAAAGGAAAACACAGATACTCGGAATGGGGTACAGGCTAAACAATACTCAGCAGAGAATGGTGGTTTGAGTGGGTGTTATATAGTGAATGAGGTGATAAGAAACAGCTGTGTGCAATGAGTGCAATCAGTGCAGTGTGCAAACCGTGCAATGAATGATGGGATATGTAGTCTGGGGTGCTATGCAACAGTTTGTGTTGTGCGAGAGTCAATGTAAAGGAAAGGGTGACCTCTGGTGGTTAAACAAAGTTCCTCTTTTGAATTATAAAATATAACGAGTTGATTAAATATTGAATGCACCCAGCCAGTGAGGCACTCTCTTCTCATTAACTTAAGAGCACTGTTTTGGTGTTATGACCATTGTAAAGGCTCAGTAATTGCATCAAGGAAAATCATTGTTTCTTTTCCCTGAGGAGTGTTTATAGGCCATGTTTTGAGTTCTTGTGTTTGTGTGTCAACAGTGCAACCCAAGATCACATTCCTAGAAAACCAGACGGCCTCTGAATTGGAGGAGCAGATCACACTAACTTGCGAGGCCACGGGTGATCCCACCCCCAACATCATCTGGAGCTTTGGTCGCCGGGTCTTCACAGAGAATGAGCAGGTGCTGAGGTTGAGGGATCAGGGGTCAGTGGGCAAAACCATTGGTACTAAAGGCCGAAAAATACTGATTGGATTGATATACTGGTAGAAATTTGTATACATTTGACTATTATTTTTGTCATGGTTATATAAAACGTAGCTACATGGTATTAAGTGGGTGTTTCAGTCACTTTACAATGTGGAATGAGAAAGAGCTTGTTTAAAAAAAGAAAATGTCCTTTGTTTGAACCGACCCCTTTTGTTGTTATTGTTGCCAATGCTTTGAAACTTTCTTATATGCACCTATTCTGCTGGGGTTTTTTTGTAAACAAGGATAGGGAAACAGTTGATTTACCTCTAGAATTATTAAGTAACACCTGGGTCAGCTGCGCATTTATATCTAGTAATTAAATATAGTTGGTGAAAGGTTTCTAGTTAGCCATGGAAGCTGTACTGGAATGCCTGATGAGAGACTTGTTTCAGAATCAAAGCAAACGTTTATCATGTTCAATTGAGATGAGAGAGCAAATTTTTTGGTTGGATTAAAATAAGAGATTCTGAGCAGATAAATGGTCTGATGAATATCATTTTCAGTAATTAGCTATATTGATATTCACTACCGTTCAAAACTGTCAAGACTGCTGAATATTCACCTTTGCTGAATGCATAAATTACAGTACATTTTTTTTATATATTCACATAAAAAAAAACAGTTATTTTAAATTGTAGTTATATTTCACAATATTACTGTTTTTGTGATCAAATAAATGCAATCTTGGTGAGCATGAGAGATTTCTTTCAAAAACATAAAAAATCTTCCTGACCCCAAACTTTTGATCGGTAGTGTATATTAATTGTCTGGTATTCTTGACTGTTCAGATAAAGGTCCAGCATTTAAATTTGTGAAATTATTATTATTTATTTTTTTTCAGTGTATTTATTTCCTTTACAGTTTTCAGTTTTAAACATTTTCATAAAAATCTGTATATTATGTGTAAGTTCATTCAAAAAGTCTAGTTAGCGCTCCCAGAAGAGGTGTGTTGTCAGTTCCACAAATTGTGTGTTGTATATTGTTATTGACCAGATTCTTTTTATGTTTAATTAATGCATACTTTCTGATTTAATCACCTACCCAGTCAGGAAATACAGCAATTGCACTAGAGGAGTCAAAACAAGAGTACAATACACATTTTTAGGAGTTCTCCTGATTGCTGTTAGGCCTATGCTAGTGAGTAAAAGTGAGTTTTTTTATATCTTAGAAGCGGCAAGCTCACCAGTGCTCAGTCTCACTGGTCTCTCTGCTCTGCTGGATTCTGAACCTCTCTTAAGCTGGCTGCACAAAAAAATCTTAAAAGATTTTAAAAACATGGGAGACCACAGACATGGAGACAATTCAACCGATTTTTAGCCTTATAATCCTCTGAATGCGCACACTAGATGATTAGACCAGACCACGAGACCACACACTTGATGATTGTAGGAACGATTTCACAGTGACACGAGATCTCACGGACACTCGCGAGATCAAACATGACTAGAGAAGAAAAACAAATAGAGGACAATCGATGTTGTCAGCTGGCTCTCCCGGCGCGCATTCTGTTGTACAGTGAAAAACAAAGTATTGAAAAGAATATGGGTGATGTTCTCTGCTTTCATGGCATGTGTGTGGCTGCCAAGTTTCAGCTATAGAAGCATGCAACATCCGGTAGGTGACGCTTGCTCGCTTTCATTGGCTGTCGCGGGTATCACGTCAGAAGCAGCCTGATCAAGAGTCGTAAATATCAAACATGTTTGATATTTACGATTTGAGTTCGGCGACACTCCGTCTCGATCGGGAGCAGTTAAGTAATCGTAATGACACCACACAATAAAGGATTTTTTGGACAAAAAATCGCTTGCAACAAGCCGCGAATCAGGCCACACACCCTGATCTTTCGGGGGTGCAAATCGGGCTTAAAATTGGCCTTAAAATCCTCTAGTGTGCACCCAGCCTTATTTAGTCAAGCACACTACCTAATTAACAGCCTCGAAATACTCTGTCTCAATTTATATTTCATCATAGTACAGTGATCAGAATTCATCGACAGCTGCTAAAAGCTCTTACTGCTTCTCAGCCTGATGGGGAGCCCCTAACCACTTCAAACGTGATTTCTCCTTCCCCTCTCTCAGGTAAACCCAGTGGTTTTCAATCCTGGTCCTGGGGACTCACTGCTCTGCACATTTTGTGTGTCTCTCTTATTAAACACACCTGATTGAGATCATCAGCTCATTAGGAGAGATCCATGAACTAAATTGAGTGTGTCAGATAAGAGAGACATACAAAATGTGCAGAGCAGTGGGTACCCAGGACCAGGATTGAAAGCCACTGGGTAAACCCTACATGTCCAGCCCGTTCCAGTCTTATAGCTAGGAAAATGTGAGTTCATTGTTAGAGGGTTTTGAGCCTGCCATAGATCTCAGTAGGCAGGTGTGAAGTCCAAGCATGTTAACAAGTCTCTGAGGCCCTTTTTGGTAATATTTTAATTGTATGTATCAAATCCCCAAGGCATCGTGGGAATTAATCCTTATATAAAACCCTTCATGTATTATTAGAATATCCCACTGGTCACCCTGTTTTTATGCCAGCAGTACTTGGTAAGCGACCAGTTTGCCCTCCTCCTGCTGGTGGGCTATGTTGTGTAGGTGGGCTGTGAAAAAGCACCTTATGTTTACGTGTACATCTGGCTCACTATGAAAATTATATTTGCGTGACAATAGCCCACCAGATTAGATCCTTCCCTGTGTTTGCATTGTATTATCTCTGGCTAGTCGAGCCAATATTCATAGCTGTCAAAGGGGAAAAATATTTCCAGCTGTACGGTGAAGGTTTTCTTTGTTTATGATCATTTTTATTGCTGGTTCTCAGCTCAGAATAGCAAATGGATATGCTTTGTAAAGAATGATCATAGTCTTGCTTATTCATGCTGCTCTGATTGATGTCTGACTCTTATTTGACCACTCCTCATGAGTGTTTGCACTTGTAGCATTGTGGTTACAAAAGTGATTACTTTTGGAAATGTGGTTGTTCCATTTAATGAATGTCTACTTAATCTTGTTGTAAACAATGTTAGATTATATGATTTTGTTCATTTTGCTGTTAGGATAGGACTTGAAATGGATTTAAACTACCAAATACACTTAAACTTGTATTTTGGAACACGGTATCCTGGTATCTTAGCTGCTCTAACCAGGTCATTAACTGGTCCATGCTTGTCATTAGCCAGTGGACCAACAAACATTGTTCACCTCAACAAAATAGTTCACCCAAAAATAAAAATTTGCTGAAAATTTACTCATCCAAAGGCCTTCCTAGATGTAGATTAGTTTGTTTTTTCATCAGAACAAATTTAGCATTACATGATTTGCTCACCAATGGACCCTCTGCAGTGAATGGGTGCCATCAGAAGAGTCCAGAGAGTCCAAACAACTAAAAACATAAAAATAATACACAAGTAATTAACATTACTCCAGTCCATCAGTTAACATCTTGTGAATGGAAAAACTGCAGAAACTGTCAAACTATAAGTTGGTAGCTGATATTTTCTTGACCAGCTTGGACTAACTAATATCTTGCTTAGAGAAACCAGCTACTGTGTTGAAAAACACATGCAGCGCTATAATAACCTGAAATTTAGCAGTTCATTAGCACTAATTTTGTTGAGCTGCACTTGTCTCTCACCTCATCTCATCACCTTCTACAAGATGTAGTGATGCTTCATGTTTCTGTGTGTTCGCTGACTGGAACTACCTGTACATTCAAGGATTCCAGCCAGTCAGAATCAAGTATTCAGACAGACAGTCCTATAAGTATATGTGTAAGTGTATGTCTTTCGATGGTTGCCCGAGGATTGCCTTAAGTGAAAAGAGCTGGCAGTGTTTAATGAGGCGTTCCTTAAGTCAATGGGGCCTCATCACCGCTGCCATTAAATGAAGTGCGTGGTATTTAATAGTAACAACGAGCTGTGGTTATTTCTGGTCATGTAAAGCATGTTATTATAGCAAGAACTAAATCCGTTTCAAATAATTTCCATTTAGTTTTTTCTATATCTACAAAGGTACTTGAATAGGCAAAGAGCATGAGGGTTCATCTCAACAAGACCAGCCTGTAATCAAACCAGGGATTTTAGTGGGTGAGCTGGCATATTAATACGAATATGATGAGTCAAGGGCTTGTCTAAAGTCTCCTCAAATTCTGTCCCTCATATGTATTCTGTATTCCCAACCACAAATTTCCAACGTCTGAATAAGTCAGAAATGCACAAAAAGCTCAGAGAAGGCAGAGAACTGTGACTACCAAGTGAGCAATATCTGAACTAGACTGGAACAGACTGATCTTCCTTGAACTCTTCAAGCAACAGCATTATGGAAGATTCTCCGTCTGTTTTGCATTCTGCCTGTTTGATGAAAGGTTTTGGCATGAGAGTTCACAGACATAGCATGTTCTGACATAAGAGGCACATTTTTGGTCATTCATCCAGAAGGAAAGGCAATTAAAGGAGATGATAGTTCTGTAATCATTTGCACACACTCATGTTGCTCCAAACCTCTTTGCTGTTGGTTTTTGTAGTGGGACACGAAATGTGAAAATGTGTTAAATTTAATACGAGAGTTTATAATTACAACATCTGTCTTATCCAAAATTGACCAAAACACATTAAAATGAATCCATTTGATTTGTGCGCTATATCCCAATTTTCTAAGGCCATATAATTGCTATGGATGAACTTAATGTACAGTAAGTCATTACTTATCTTCATATCCACTTCACCTCAAGAGCACCTTTCAAATCGAATATGGCACAAAAAAAAGTGCTTTGTGTGGTAACATCTAAGTTAATTTTCATTTAAGTCAAAATATATGTATTTTTTTAATTGTATGCTTTTTAATTGTTTATATACCGTTATTTTTATTTTTTTAAATTGCTACATTTATTCAGCCTGGATGCATGAAATTGATCAAAAGTAACTGTAAAGATATCTACAATGTTACAAAAGATTTCTATTTTAAATGTTGTTCTTTTGAATTTTATATTGACAAAAAATCCTATATTAAAAAAATTAAAAAATCACAAATTCCACAAAAATTACCGTTGCTGGTAATGATACATTGTTCTAGAGCAACGACACAGCATATTAGAATGATTCCTGAAGGATCATGTGACGCTGAAGACTGGAGTAATGGCTGCTGAAAATTCAGCTTTGCCATCACAGGAAGAAATTACATTTTAAGATATGAAATAGAAATTAGTTATTTTAAATTGTAATGATATTTCGCAATGTATTTACTGAATTTTGATCAAATAAATGCAGCCTTGTTGAGCACGAAATACTTTTTCTAAACACTAAAAAATGCAAATGTTCTTTTAAATTATTTGTGTTCTTCAGAAAAAAGCAAGGTGAATAAAAATTATTTTAATTTGAGTGAACTATACTTTTAAAAGCAATAGCTAATAGTTAAACACTGAAAATCACATGTCCAAGTACTGAGCCAAAGGACTTAACTTTAAGTGAAGATGAGAATTCTTCTGTGGAGTCACTGCCCCTTCATTTATCATTTAAGCCGCTCTCACTGGGACCTAGTGAGTTGTCCTTGACACTGCTACTGTATGAATCACACAATCAAAAGAGGCATTGCAGGTCTGCTAGCTTATTGTGGAGTCCAGAGCCAAGCTGCCCTTCTCTAATGATAGTCTCTTAGTGGCACCCCTGCTGATCTGAGGTCAGCATGGTCCATGCTATGACGCTCCTAATGTTTTAAGCAGACTGTGTCTGCACTCAGAACCATTAACACACACCCTGCCAGGATAACCATGTTCACCTGGGGGAAAAAACTACTTTTAAGATTAGATTTTTTTTCTCTCTCTCTTATATGTGACCCTGAATGTTCATTTTTGGATTTAACAATGGACAGATGATCTTGCTGCTCTTTACAGATCAGTGTCATCCCAATGCTGTTTATATGCATGCAGAGTGTAATAAGTCCAGAGGTTTTGTTTTAAAGGTCAACGAGAGAGTCCGTGACCAGGAATGTTCTTGAGAGAAGAGGGTCGAGCTGCCAAGATCGCAGAAGCAGGTGCCAAACACAAGGTTTTAACCCCCTGTAACCTTCTGACAAGCTGTTAGTGGGAGAGTAATTAAATCAATAGAGGAAGAAAGGATGTCAAGCCTCTTTAATACAAGTCAGAATGAAAAAATTCAGATGGACTCTCGGCAGGAAAAGCATAGTTATTTTTCTTTGAGTTATGTCTGTGTTTGCAAAGGCAGACAGTCTACACACATTTTCCTTTTTTTAACAGTTTTCTAAGCCTTGTATTTAAAAATTAATGAGCTAATTATACATTTAAAATAATGAATCAAGTCACAATTGTGAGATATTATGTCATATTGTGAAAAATAAAGTCACAGTTATGGAAGTAATTACTAAAAATCTAGTGTAGCGTTAGTTCTGGCTGGTTACGTTAGTCAAGCTCGCATCAGCTGACTCTCAGCTGATCCCCATCAACCTATGGGAATACGACACCTATCTAAGCATTCATACATAAGGTCCCTCAGTATTATCAGCAGTTTTCGCATTGCTCAATAGCTAATTACCCTATATCATCTTTGACGATAGTGGTCCTGACAGAAGTATTTTTTTTCTATGCCAGAGTTATTGTGGCATCAACTATTTTAATTATACCTGCTCCTAATTGACAAGTAAACAAACTGTGATTGATCACTTGATATATCAATCAAACAATCTCTTCCTGTCTAATTGGTCAGTTCTTTGCTAGAATAAACTGCAAAGTAGACCAGACAGTTGTACTTAGTAAAAAGTCTGGCTCCACAGACTGCTTTTAGCCATCATCCGACAAACGACTCAATTGATATGCATAGACGAAGACCTAAGTGGTTTATAAAATCCTGTCCTTTGTTCATGCACACCAAATGGCCTTAAATATTTAGCTGGAACTCAGCAGACTACAAGTAGTTTCTTTAATCACAAATGTCATTATTCTGCTTGATCAGTGTCAGTGTCAGATTTGATAATGCATCCTGAAATCCCACTTGTCTGCGGCAGATTCCCTTTTAAGCAAATTGTGTGATTAGCAATCAAAATAATAGAACGCTGCCTTCATGAAGAGCAAGCTTTCATTGAGTTGCTGTCGCTCTGTCATAAGTGAAATGGGTAGGTTGTCTGCTATTCATGTCTGTTTGATTTATCAGTTGTTCTAGTCACATCTTCAACAGCCTCTATTGTGAGTCATGCAAATTCTCGCCAATGCAATTCCAGATGGCAACGTCATTGATTGATTTTAGGTTAACAAATGAGTGGAAGGTATAAAAACCTTCACTGAAAACTATTCATCACTGTCCCGTTCAAAGAATAAAGGGATCTGTGTTGTCAAATGGAAGAATGGCTCTCGTTAAGGCTCAAAGCTGCTGCCTGTGACTTATGGGACATAGGCGTAATGAATGTGATGATCACAGTTAGCATCACAGGCAGTAGACCTCGGCAGATTGATGAGCTCTTTGACTTGTCGCTTTAGTTCCAAGGTGTGCATCATTTCATATGTATACCTATTGTGTTATTAATTATTGATGTAGCGTGACACTTTGATGGCTTGTCAGCATGTGGGGTGGGTGGGGGGATGACTTTTCTCATCATTTGTAAGATCATATGCATGTGTCACCTGGAGCATTGCACCTGGATGTCTGAGCATCCACTCATGTTTAAGTCATTTGATTTCCCAGCCTGCAGCTAAATGTGTCCTTTTCCATGCAGTTTGATTGTTGTTCAAATCAAAAAAATGATTTGTCACACTTGATGATGTTTTGATTATGCACTTCTCAACTGGTATCATGCTCTGATACTGGTCATAACAAGGCTAGTTCAAGCATTTTATATAATTACATCATTTTTTTTATTTATAAAGCTTGTTTTTTTATAAAGTTTTTTTAATAAATAACTAGGCATGGGCCAGTATGAGATTTTGATGGCTAAAATGTGTTATTTTTAAATGACTGGGTAAAAAAATTTATAATAATTTTCCGCTGAACACAATATATTTTGTTTTTGAGCAATATACAGAATATTTGGAACAGTAGAATTTGTTTGTTTTCTTTGATTTGTTTCCTAAAAAGAAGAAAAATAAAGACATCTTTATTTAACCTAAATCTGTAATTACAGTTATTTAATTTTAGTTATATAATTCATATACATATCATTTATATCATTTCATATCATTTAGTTACATTATTTCATATACATAATTTGATTTAATAATAACCCAATTTGAAGCAAAAATTGAATGTTCTGACTAGCTTTGTGAAATTACACTACATGCCTGAACGAAGCAAACATCGGAAGCTCTGAATGAGACAGATTCACTCTCTGACAGCAGGAGGCGCTTCTCAAACACCAGATACAGCGTTTCCTTGGTTACCGCTGTAAACAAAGCATCACTGCACTGAAACGCTGCTTTAATATGAACTATACAGAGACGAGATGAAAAGAAAATACCACGTAAACTTTTCTGAAGACAGTCAGTTCTCCTCAGAAACACATTTATATAAACCCCCAAATCAATATTGAGGATTTTCTTCCAATAGTTTGTGCATCATGAACAGTGAGTGATCTGCCTGCTACAATATTTTTCTCTGTGCGTCCGTCTTCAACGTCTCTGGCCTGTGTTAACGGGTATTTACAGACTTCATATCTTCACATAAATTACATTTTGGAAAACGATTGCATTGCAACGCAGTTTGTGCAAGTCCAGAACAGAGACGAGTTGCTTGCAATAAGACAAAAAACAGCCGTTGCCGATCGTGTAGGAAGCTCCTTAAGTTCGGTCATCCTACACACACGTGACTGACCGCTCGCTCACACCAACAGGAGGAGGAAGATCGTGTTACTCTCTACACTGCACTCAACCTGAGGGATTCCTACACTTTCAGTCTTTGAGGAGACATGAAAAACAGCGCATACCACAGGAACGGTATAATGGAAAATATTAGCCTTATATTAATATTATATTAAATTTTCAAATCGTGGTATACCTTGAAACCGGTTATCAGCCCATGCCTATAAATAACTCCAAATAAAATAATAAAAAACGTAACACAAAATAAAAGTATGTTATTATTAACATCTCTATTGCCTGTAAGTATGGTACAATTACTAAAACTTTGAAATTTGTCTTTGATTTGATTAAAGTCAAGTTGTTCAGCTTGGAGCTTCACATGCTGTCTGCTCTGAATAGCGTGCATGTGTGATGCCTGTGTAACTGAGTGCCTACTGACTTTTTTTTTATGGCTTTTTTTTCCATTTCTGTCATGTTTTGCTTTGTGTGTTTGTCCTCCCAGGCTTCATGGACTCGACCTGAGAAACACAAGGTAGGGCTGCTTCAAATGTAGCCAGGATGTTTACTAATCATAGAGAAGCCCTTATCACTGCAGAACATCAAGTGTTGGCTCTCTTCTACCCTTAAAATCCTGTAAACACACATCGCATCTGATCAAATGGCATCCCTAGTCTACAATGATTGTCGTTTCATTTCTTTACATGCAGCATATTGCTCATTATTTTTCTGGATAGCTTCTGTCAACAGAAATGTTGAAGATCCTATTTGGTCTTTCTAAGCTGTGAATTTTTTTTTACTTCGCCTTTCTTAGTAGACCTGTTTTCCTTTACAAATTCCCCTCAGACAAACTTTCTCAAGGGACTGGGGAAGAAAATAAAGAGAGGGTGTTAGAGCAGGGCTTCAAGGGTTGGAACATGCCAGGTTCTTCTTTAGAGTATGAGCCAACACTCAGTGTTCTCCCATAGACTCAGAAAGGGGAATGTTGCAGCACTAAAGCAGACACTAGGACATATAACCAACTCCAGCTTCAGACAACACATGCTTCTGTTAACATAAATATACTAACCCTTACTGGATAAACTCATATGCCACATGTCAGAGATGATTACAGTAACTTTAAAGTCAATGTGAAACCCATTTTACTTCAATAATGTGGTACATTTATGTTAAATAGGACATTTAATGATAAAAAAAAAATGTATGGCAAGACCGTGTTTTATCCATTGGGAGTTGATTGGATTGGGAAAAGCAGGTTTTGTGTTTATGAAAATATTGGTTAACATTATCCAATAGTGACATGAATGGAAAGGGAAAATACATTGTGATTACAGATTACAAAGGCTTTCTTTTAGAAGAAAGTAAATAGGTTAATTTTGATTTCACGTTGACTTTAGCTGTAGATACACAATATGAGCAAGTGATTCCATGCTTGACTCTGAAATGTTAGACTCTTTTACTTGCTTTATTCATCTGTCAGAGAGAGAATTCATCAGTGTCTGCATTGCAGATTAAGAATGATTCAGATGCATATGGATTGTGTGGGAAGGTCTGTTTATCTGATCTGCTGAGATGAAAGGCCACAGTTATGGGATTGCCCACACATCACTTCATGTTTTCAGTCCTCAGGAGGACAGATAAAAAGCACCATGGTTTTTTACACGTGCTAATTTCCTCTGAGTCAGAGACAATGAAATTACTTTATCATAAGTTTTGGAATAATCAAGAGTCTGCAGTACTGAGTTGATGCTTTAAACGAAAAATTCAAGATTACATTCTTTCTACATTATGGGCAGTACTGACTCAAGTGTTGTGTGACTGACAGGCGGCTGTTTTTCAATGCTCACACGTACTGTGTGCATGCTCTGTGAAGTGCGCTCGTGCTTCGCAGTAATGCTACACGCACGAACGGTCAAGCTTTTCTTGTTCAAAATGCTCATCATGCCGAGGTGTTAATATAAACACAGTTGATTATGTCTTTAGTGAATGCAAACAGGTAGAACAAACAAATGGTGTGATATGTTAGAATATCAGATATGCCTTGAAATGTAAATGGACCTGCCACTGTCTATTGTGTTGCTACTATTAATCAATCACAAATTTTAACAGGAAAAAGAGAAAGCCACTCACTGCTCGCAGCTGGATAGCTTTAGTAGTTTTAATATAGAAGAAGAGATAGACCCTCTACAATCAAACATGAGCACAAAGTTAAGCCTGCTTTTCAGACATACTCATACAGAATTAAATCAGTTTTAATGAGTTATATCTAGTAATCATGCAAGATTAAGTCAACCATTTAATTGTTTACATTTCAATAACTTATTTTAACAAATAGGTGTGTTCTTCCAACAAGATCTCAATGTAATTTTATAGATTTTTGTAGACATTTACATACATTTTCATACTCTATATATATACAATGGGGCAAAAAAGTATTTAGTCAGCCACCAATTGTGCAAGTTCTCCCACTTAAAAAGATGAGAGAGGCCTGTAATTTTCATCATAGGTATACCTCAACTATGAGAGACAAAATGAGAAAAAAAATCCAGAAAATCACATTGTAGGATTTTTAAAGAATTAATTGGTAAATTGAGCTCATGAAAAATGGGGGCAAAAACAAAAGTGTTGCGTTTGTTTTTGTTCAGTGTATATATGTATGCATGTGTAACAGTGGTATATATATCAGTGGTGTGCGGTGGTGTTTTAAAATGAGGAGCCAGTTATATATATATATATATATATATATATATATATATATAAATTCATGTTTACACTTAGTGCAAATAGCTATAGATTCTATTTACACCTAATGTTAGCAGGATTTTCTGCTATTTACACTACTTATTGCAAATAGTGGCAATTATCTGCACCTCAGTATTGTAGTACATTATAAAACAGTATGCATTAATAACATATTGAGTGTAAATTATAATTTTAATTCAAATATTAAAAGGATGCCACCTTATTGGGACAATAAAGCCCTCCCTACACATACCCTAACCCTACCTGATACTTTAAGTTAAACTTTTAGATTATTTCCTTCATTATTATTGAAAATACATGTCTTTCCAACGTGATATCTGATTTAAAAAGGTAGAGCAAAAAAGTTCGGCAAAATGCGGATTCGAACTCCGGTCGATCGCGTCAAAAACGACTTCAACACGTACTTCACGATCTGCGTCACTGGAGCTATTATTAAATGATGGTCTTCTGTAATGCTTTGTAATCACACGTTGATGGGCGGAGTTAGTGTAAATAACCTCTGCCAACAAGGCGGGCTATTTGCACTTGTATATAGACACTCTGTTTTTTATTTGTGAACTGATGTTCAGCTGTTCTTTTTAATACTTTTTAATCACAAACATTGTCACAGGCACGAAAATAGGCTACATCTTTCATTTCATCAAGCTGAACACTAAAAACTGACAGTCATCACGTTTTCAAACCATTTCATGTTTAATTTTGACGTGACACAAAGCAGTGATATCTAAGCAGGAGAGTTGTTTACTTTATAATTAGTCAATAACGGCATCATTTTCTTCATTCAGGTCGAGAGCTCGCACGAAAGCAAGAGGTGGGATTTATTACACGAACCAATCACATTCAATCATAACCGATCATATCCAATTATAGCGCGATGGAGGCATTGCCTCCTCTCACGTGATTTTCCCCCATTCATCTCAATGAGCCTTCAGAAAAGTCACGGCATGCTTTAGGGTCTCTGTAGAAAGTCAATGGACCGAAGGGAGGCAAGCCTCCGCTGTAACTTTACCTGCAGGTGTCGCTGTTGGACAGTGTTACTTTATAAAAACGAGGGACTTTTAGACTTTTAAAGGGGTCGTATGATGCTGCTAAAAAGAACATTATTTTGTGTATTTGGTGTAATGAAATGTGTTTATGCGGTTTAAGGTTCAAAAATCACATTATTTTCCACATACTGTACATTATTGTTTCTCCTCTATGCTCCGCCTTTCTGAAAGCGTCGATTTTTACAAAGCTCATCGGTCTGAAAAGCGAGGTGTGCTCTGATTGTCCAGCTATCCAGTGCGTTGTGATTGGCCGAATACCTCAAGCGTGTGACGGAAATGTTACGCTCCTTACCATATTGTGATGCCGTGTCCCGGCCGGAGCGATGAGACAAAAACAATAAAACCCATTATAAACAAGGCATTTGTTGCATCCAGTGGGGACATAATTACGGATTATAATGATTTAAACTGTCTTTTTACACATTTTGTAAACATAAAACCATGTCTGCATTTGTGATCAGAGAAATGACAAACAACAAGCGCTACTCTACACTGCTCAAAACTCACGTTTGAATCATCAGTGTACAATTATTTAAAATCCTCTACTTCATTTTGCTCGCGTCTAGGCCTGTCGCAATAATCAATTAATCGACTTATCGCGCAATATATGTACATGACTTCAATAATTTTTGGTGATGCAATATATCGCCCATTATATTTACTTTAAATATAATTAAATTGAATCATTTTTTTTAAATATATAAAAATTAATGTCACCATGTTTTGTACATTCCACTTGTGCCTGTGTCTTTTGCAGCTTCTCGTACATAATGTGGTGTAGTCATGAGGTGCTAGTTCTAATTTAAAAAATGCATTTTTCTTTTTTTGTACTCGTTACTTTGCACTTTTTGTTAGAAAATGTTTATTTATTATTTATTCAGTTTTTTAAGGTATCTAATATTTTGAGACTTAATTTCCATGATCTAAATATTCTTAAAAATTAAAAGTTTGTTGTCAATTGGAAGTGTGTAGGCCGCCTTGCATTATTATGCTGTTACATTACGATTATATATTCAGTGGCATAAAATGGTCTTTAAAATGGCAATAATAACGCTTATCGCAATTATTTCTGGGGCAATATATCGCACAACAAAAAGTTGTTATCGTGACAGGCCTACTCGCGTCGATTAACCGGCAAAATACCAGAAGTGGCGCATTTCACAGACGAGAATGTATAAAACATATTATTAGTCTGTTTTCCAAGGCTGCATGATATATTAAAACCATTTAAATAATTAAGCATAATTGTGAGTTCACAAACGCTACGATTTAATTAAATAATTATATGTGATGCAGTTCTAATACAGTATATGAGCTTTAATTATTTACATGCGTGTAGGTTGAGTACATGCATCACACAGAGGCTCCGTTCACAGTAGTTCCACAGGAACTGTTATCATTTACATGTGTTGAGCATCTCAAACTGTTGTGAGTTTGGGTTTATAATAACGTTCATCTGGGAACGCAACATGCACCATTTCATCAGATTTGTAAGGTCAATCATTTATAAATCTACGCAAACACAGGAGAAATATATTGTGGTTTCAAAATAAAAGCTCAAACCCTCACTTTTTACCCAGTTTACCCATTTTGATGTCCACATATTCATTTAATTATGGTGGCTATAGCATTTCTGTCCTAAAGAAATGACCAAATATTAAAGATTAAGTGGACATTTGAATGAAATGGTGCTTGGTCAATATTAAACAAGAATTAGATCGCACAGTAATGTGTAAAAATAATCATCAGGCCATTGGCGCCCCCTGCAGGCCTTTGTTGTAATGCGTAATGTACATTAGCTCTATTGTTTATAATACATTATGTATTTTAACAATTTTGTTCAATAAAACCATATGATTTCTTGCTTTTGATACTTTATTTGAACTAATTATTATTGCCTCGTTGCTATTATATTGGAGTGTTTTTGAAGCTGCTGCCACCGATCTGGACGAGCTCACAGAGACTGTAACATCTTATATCAGTTTCTGTGAAGACATGTGCATTCCTACCAGGACTCATTTAATCTACAACAACGACAAACCATGGTTCACTGCAAAACTCAGACAGCTCCGTCAGGCCAAAGAAGATGCTCACAGGAAGGGGGACAATGTCTTGTATAAACAGGCTAAATACACACTGGAAAAGGAAATCAGAGTGGCAAAGAGGAATTATTCTGAAAAATTTCAGTTCTCTTCCAGTGACTCAGCATCAGTGTGGAAAAGTCTGAAAGAAATCATCTCTTCCAGCATCAGTGTGGAAAAGTCTGAAAGAAATCACCAACTACAAGACAACATCCCCCAGCACTGTGGAGAATCAGAGAATCAATGAAGACCTGAATGAGTTTTACTGTAGATTTGAAACTCCCAGTCTAACACCCCACACCCGCTCTGAACATCTCTCCAAACAACCATC
>NW_015505607.1:911174-913726 GCF_001515645.1 Sinocyclocheilus grahami | reverse complement strand
TACACTCTTAAAAATAAAGGTGCTTCAAAAGGTTCTTCAAGCGATGCCATAGAAGAACCATTTTTGGTTCCACAAAGAACCATTCAGTCAAAGGTTCTTTAAAGAACCATCTCTTTCTTACCTTTTTATAATCTGAAGAACCTTCTTTCACCACAAAGAACCTTTTGTGAAACAGAAAGGTTCTTCAGATGTTAAAGGTTCTTTATGGAACCATTTAGACAAAAAAAGTTCTTCTATGGCATCGTGAAGCACCTTTATTTTTAAGAGTGTACTCCGTCTACATTTCAATTTGCACATAATATACCTGTACATACAATTGTCGATTTGTATATTTTTCATTCCTTATTTTAATTGTTCTATTTGTTTTTTTGTTCTGTCACTGTCATTCTCTTACACTGTGGAAGCTTCTGTCACGAAAACAAATTCCTTGTATGTGTAAACATACCTGGCAATAAAGCTCATTCTGATATATGTATTTTAAGTCATTTTAAAGGCTATTGTTCACTTACATCTATTTGTATTACCACAAAAAAAATTATTATAATTATAGGGCACTATGAAATCTGTTTTATTTCCAAATTAATGTTTTTCCATTTTCATTTTTCTATACTCTGTTTTAATGTTTAAATTAAATTGTATTAATCAAAAAGCCTGTCTAATTAATTGAGTTTTACAGTTTTATCTTTACCAAATTCTGTTTTCCATTATTTTCTGGATTACATTTTATTGGTTCCATTAAATTTTAACAATCAAAAGCATCTCCAATTAATTGATTTTATTAAAAAAAAGGTTTTTTTTTTCAGAAATACTGCACATTTACATTTTTCTCCTAAATAAATTCTGGTAAATAATATTTCTGATAAATACTCCTTTAAAAAGTGTGTTTTGATTATAATTGTATTAGTAGTAGACTAGAACATGTGGATATGTTGTCATTCTTACACTATAATACTGAACTTTGATTTCAGTGATTTGGACTGTGAGATGGACACTTGCTTCTTGCACTTTATGTTGCACTTTACTTTTTTACTTTTGGATTCCATTTGGTTTAATGAAATACAATTGAATAAAATATTCTTAAGTAATATTGTTGATTTTTTTGTGGGAAATTAATCGTTTAAAAGGGTCATATGATGCGATTTCATTTTTTCCTTTCTCTTTGGAGTGTTACAAGCTCTTGGTGCATAAAGAAGATCTGTAAATTTGCAAAGACTAGAGTCTCAAATCCAAAGAGATATTCTTTATAAAAGTTAAGAGTCAGCCACGCCTACCTAAAAGGGCTCGTTCTAACACGCCCCCACATATCTACCTCACTATATGGGAAGATTTGCATAATGCCGCCCAAATGTTCACGCAAAGAAAGAAGGCGTAACTTTTATTCTCACTGTAGTATACAAAATAATGTTCTTTTTAGCAGCATCATATGACCCCTTTAAATTAATCAATTAACCGATAAATTAGTCGATAGATTCATCAAAATAAAAATAGTCATTAGTGGCAGCCCTACATCAGTGGCAAATCCTTTAAATATGAAAAACATACTTACAGTCTGTGAGTCAGAACAGCCGGCATTGTAGTCTACTCTCCCAGGAAACAGTCCTCCATAAAATGTGCTGCACATATCTGAATATTTGGGTTGAACTGTTCTGGAACAGTGTTGTAAATACAACTTAACCACTGATTTCTAGTCGTGTCCTCTTTTGGAAGGCCAAACAAAGTAGTTTCACTTTCAAAACGAAACCACAGCATCACACACGGCGGGCTAGAGTGAGTGGAGGCCGCCGGGCTTGAGAACGGCGCGGCCAGCGGATTCTACGAAGGAGCAGCCGGCGGGCTTGCGGCAACCACATGTGATGACTCCGCTTCGTCCACTGTGAAAGCCGATCCAACAATCCACAGCGCGAAGTTGATGTATTTCCTCAGCAACCAGCACGGATCAGCTCTAGGCATGACGAAGCAGATATCGTCCTCTTTTGGAAGGCCAAACAAAGCAGTTTTCGCTTTCACAACGAAACACATGGCAAGAACAATATTGCAGCAAGAAGTTTTCTTACAGCAAGAAAAGTCACGCCTTCTTTCTTTGCGTGAACATTTGGGCACCGTTATGCAAATCTTCCCACATCGTGACGTAGACATGTGGGGGCGTGTTAGAACGAGCCGTTTTAGGTAGGTGTGGTTGACTCTTAACTTTTATAAAGAATATCTCTTTAGATTTGAGACTTTAGTCTTTGCAACTTTAAAGATCTTCTTTATGCACCAAGAGCTTGTAACACTCCAAAGAGAAAGGAAAAATTTAAATTGCATCATATGACCCCTTTAATATCATATTTAGTCATATTTGCTATTTTATTTTTGTAATATCGATTATTTTCGAGATACTGCCTCCCTTGCCTCCTCGGAGGAAACGCCCCTGATAGATAAATATATATATATATATATATATATATATATATATATATACAGTGGGTACGGAAAGTATTCAGACCCCCTTAAATTTTTCACTCTTTGTGATATTGCAGCCATTTGCTAAAATCATTTCAGTTATTTTTTTT
>NW_015505607.1:885387-910737 GCF_001515645.1 Sinocyclocheilus grahami | reverse complement strand
TTAACTTAAATGATTTTAGCAAATGGCTGCAATATAACAAAGAGTGAAAAATTTAAGGGGGTCTGAATACTTTCCGTACCCACTGTATATATACATATACTGGTATGTATGTACTACAGTATGTGACCTTGACCAAATTCAATTTGCATTCAATCTTGGAACGTCTGGTCTGCTCACTGTCTAGACTTTCACTGCTGCAGACCACCTTAGGGCAGCTATATCTCAACAATGTCTTGCATCAATCCAAGATAGGCCATCTTAATCAAAAGTTCAGATTTATTCTCTTCCGCATTTGGACACACTGTGATCCATCTTGTCTGTGCTAGAGTGCTCTTCCAGTTTCTTGTTAGAGGGAAATTTGAAGTGCAGGACACCGTTTGACTCGCTTTTCTCAGCGACAGCTTTTTTCTTACATTGTCTCTTTGTCAGTGCAGTCATACAATATGATATCCGTCACCTACTATTTTCTCCCGAGGGAAAAGAAGAAATCCTTTTCTTTCACGCAAAAGACCTTGAATGTGAGCTCTGATTCTGTTCTGCCGTTGGTTGTCTGCTCTTTCAGGAGAAACGGATGGGCAGAATGGGGCTTCCTACAATCTCTATTAGGTGAGATAAGATGCACACAGGCCAGTGATTGCATTTCAGTACTGAAATGTAAGCCGAAACATTCTCTGTCTCTCCCTCCCTACTGTTTCCTGCTAAGTTTGACAACAGACGAGGAGGTAGAGGTGCAATGTGATTTGCTGGAAGTGTTCCAGGTTAGTGTTCAAAGAAATCGTGAAGGTTTATATGTGACCGGCCTTACGTACACACATAAAACAGGAGAGACTCTGCGTACGCAGCTTACTGTCAATTACTATGTAACGGGAGGGGACTCGCTCGACAATCCTGCAGCCTTTTGAACGTGAGGCACAAGCAGGATGGAATTTATGGTCGAGACCCTGGTTGTTGCTTAAAGTACTCAATCCCTCAGATCGTGACTAAGCCACCACACCTTAAATCAAGTTTGTGAATTGATTGGATTTCAGTACCGCATACACTCCGTTCTGCTCCGCAGTCTAATTTCTCACTGACCATTGAACAGGCACTTTATAAATGAAGTGCCACTGCAGGTTTCAGAAACATCTTATTTCCCGGCTGTCTTCTCATGCTGTCGGGATACCATCTGTGACACTGATGAAAGGTGCACGCTAATGTTCACGTTTTACAGTGCCTTCACTTGAAGCAAAATGTGAATCATATGCTGAGCAGTTTGCGGTGAGTTATTCGATGCTCATATTTCATTCAGTATGCATGTACATGCAATAGTGACATTGTAGTGCAGGTAAAACAAAGTATGCTTCGCTAAGCACGAAAAATGTAGAGCACATCCAGCTCTCCTGGGCTTATTTTATTCATTCTGCTGCACTCAGTACTGCTTGTGAATGTCGACCATGCTTAGGTGTGACAGCTACTCTTTTTCTCTTTGAATGTCCATCCGTAATGAATGGGAGTGGGTATCCATGTGAATATCGTGGCCGGTGGCTTCAGCACTGGAGTGGAGAAACAACTTGTATTTGTTAACTGAGTAATATGGTGTCAGCTGGCATGACTAATAAATCTATTTAAATGTGTCATGGAAGAGGCTGCACTCTCTGATTAACATGGGTCATAATATGCAAGTCATATTCGCTCAGTCAATTAATTTTCTTGTAAAATTACATGAGTGTCATTAGTCTGTGGATTTCCGTTTGATTTCTTCTTTTGAAGATCACTAAGTCGAACGTATGGGTAACATATGGAGAGTTGATGCATAAGCTTTTTCTGTTTCTTTCATAAGGTGCTTGATAGTAAATGTGTATCCAATTAAATGGAGAACCAAATAAATATTGGATCATTTATAATTATTATAAATATGGAATAATAAATAAAGAAGATATGTAAAAATATTAAATATTTTGCCTCAATGGTAAAAAATTAAGATCTCACAAAATGTTAAGATCCATTCATTTGCATTAAGGCATACTCATGGACACATTTCTTGATTAAATGAATATTGTTTGAGAGATCTCCATTTTTAACCTTATGGTTTTATTTTTATATATAAAAAATAATTATCACATTTTATTTTATTTGTGTGTATAAAATATACATTAATTTATATATATATATATATATATATATATGTGTGTGTGTGTGTGTGTGTGTGTATACAGGTGCATCTCAATATCTCAATATGTCGTGGAAAAGTTCATTTATTTCAGTAATTCAACTCAAATTGTGTATATATATATATATATATATTGTATTTTAGCCCTATATTTTATTGTTAAGCATTTACAGTGAAACACCTTATGAATAGGGCTGGTACTGCCAAGAAAAATGTTTAGCTCTTGGGGGACACTTTCTCATTTTTTATTACCACAAACAAGAATTTAATTTGTGGCATATTTAGGCTTCTGTTGGAAGCTCTGGATTTTATTATAAATTACGTGAGGGTCCTTAATATGTGGATTTCCATTTGATTTGTTCTTTTGAAAATTACCAAGTTGAGCATTAGTCACTAATGTATGGGTAATGTACAGTATGTAGAGTTGACACATAATGTGTCCATTAACTTTTTTCCAGTCCTATATTCGTAAGGTGCTTAATTGTAAATGTGTAACCAATTAAACGCAGAACCAAATACATTTTACTTTAATTTAAGAATGTTTTATTGTAAATATATGTGTATATAAATAAAAAACTGAGATCTCACATAATGTTAAGATCTATTAACTTATAAATAATAAGACATGGTGAAGGACACATTTCTTGATTAAATGAATACCGCTTGAGATATCTCCATTTTAACCTTGTGGTTAAAACAGGACAACTTCAAATAAAAGGTAAAACCTTTTCCTTATTTATTATATATAAGAAATGCTAGATATTGTTTGGCCCTGTGTTTTATTGGTTAAAGATTTACAATAAAAAATGTGAAACTCTTGGAAAAACAATATTTCTCATTTTTCACGAGAAAACAAGAATTTTATTTGTGGCATCTTACAGCTTCAGTGGGTCCTTTAACTTCCTTTTAAAACTTTTTTTCACTTCACATCCATTTTAAATGGTCATGTGATGTGGCAAATGAAATTTGAAAAGTACAAATATTCCGTGTGGTTTCTCAATTAGCATGAGGTCATAAAGGCTGCATGTTTAAGAAGTATAGAAGAATAAGCAAAATGCTGTAGAAAATAGTAGAGTTTTAGCATGTCACGGCACAATATTTGAACTTACCAACAGTATTTCATGTCAGCCACGCATGTGTAATCATGGGTTAATGAGGTGAATTTGCTCCTTTTGGAAGCTGATCTGAAGGACCTTTTTAGTTGCTTTTGAAAACTAGTGAAACTATCAAGAAATGCTTTGAAATGCAAACAACACAGAGCAGTGATGAAAAACATGCCGGCTTTTCATTGTAACAGCTGGAACTAGCATTGATTGCTGAATTCAAAACCCCTCCAACCATAGGATCTCAGATCACCACAGTAACCAGAGATGGGCAGCAGATTAAATGCAGTAGAAGCTAAAGAGTGTGCGCATGTGTGCAGGATGGAGCCGGGGAGTTAAACTGTTAGCAGATTGTCCCAGCTGTGCTGTTCAAACAGGCTTTGAGGAGAAAAGGCTTTAAAGTGGCCCCTGCTGTGTGGTCCACTTCATTATTGATCCCTGCCTCACTGTCTTCTGAAATACCCCCCAGAGCCCCAGACAGAGCCTGAAACACAAAGACATGCCGTCCCTCTTCGTTTCGACTGGCATCTGTAGTTGTGTGGCGGAATGACATGATTGTTTTTCAATGATGAAATGAAAAATGTCATCATTTGCTCACCCTCATGTCTTTCCGAACCTTGTATGACTGACCTAAAGTTGTTTTTCACAAGAAAACCTTGACTTGGTTTGATCGAATCATTCTTTTGAGTCAGATCTTTTTGGTGAATTAGTTCATTCATCTCACAAAACAGCTCTGAATGATTCATTCACAAATGGACTACGCTACTTCTCTCATTATGGTGTGGATGTCAGGATTTTGTTTGAAAATCTTAAATTTAGATCTAAAATATATAAAAGTCAGAGGGACTACTTTTATGGTGCTTTCGTGTCTGTTTTGAAGCTTCGTCAGAATGTCATCTTTTGTGTCATGCAGTTTTGGAATGACATGAGGTTGAGTAGATAATGGCAAAATTATCACTTTAAGGACCCCCTTATTTCTCTAGCAGTGCTATTTAGGTTTAACTTATATATGCATTTTACATATCTTTTTCTTACTCTCACTCTGTCTTTCTCTTTTTCTAGAGTCTGGATGGTAACGTGATCGTGCGCAGTGATGCCCGTGTGTCCTCTCTGACTCTGAAATACGTGCAGTTCACCGATGCCGGCCAGTACCTCTGCACTGCCCGCAACTCCATTGGTCAGGACATCCAGAGCATGTATCTGGAAGTGCGCTGTAAGCTAAACAACAAACTTCTCTCTTTGTCCTTTGTAGGTTATTTTTCTGGTTGTGTTCAGGGCAAATGTGTCTAAGCTCAATGTAGTGGACAGATTGTGATTTCTCAATGTTCTGTTTGTCGGCTACCGGATAACACCAATAAATGGATGCCGGACCCAAAAATAACTAACTTAATCATCAAGACTTTCTTGTTTGCCAGAAACTAAAGCAGCTCATTTTTGCAAGTGAACAGTAGATCCACCAGCTAAACCCTTGGACTTGCATGAACCAGCCTAGACCAGCAAATTTTTTTCAGCAGAGTATTGACAGATGTTATTCATTGAATTATTTTATTTTTTTGTGAAATAAACAGTATTATGTTTTCTTTTTCTTTTGTTTCCTCTTTTTTTTTTTTTGGAGTATATAACAAAAGATTCGATTTAACAACAGAAATGATTTTTGAAGGAATTGGTGGTTTGAGGGCTTTTTTAAATGTCTGTTTCAAACAAATTAAACTTGCTTTCCACCAAAAATTCAGTTTAAATCACAGTGCCATATACTCAAATGTGTTTATAGCTTTTGGGCTTATTTCTTACATTCAGAGCTCTTCATATGAAATGAAATACTGCCATCTTCACATTCTTAAAACTCAATTTTGAGAGCAAACGCTTATTTTATCAGATTATGTTTACTGCAGTTGGCTGAGTGCACTTTTGTGCCATTTGCCAGGTAGAGAATTACAGTAAAGCTAGCTTTAAAGTTATTTTCATCTGCTTGCGCATTTTTACGCATTCTCACAATCTAATTTAGAAAAGTGGGAGGGAGTGAAGCTTGAAGTGCAATGAAAGTCTAATTGGATTAAAATTGGATTAAAAAAAATCTTCTCCCTTTCCTGAGATATCATCACAATGTGCAATTGATAGAAATTGTGTGGAAATGCAGTTTGCCACAGCCCGGCTTATAGTAATCAGCGTCTTGGTTGAGCGCACGTTTTGCAGTAATTAGTGATAAGAAAAGGTGCTTTGTCTGCTTCAAATGATCCTAGATGAGATTGTTCACTCCCATGCTCAGACACTTACGGTCTGGGTTAGAGTCTCTCCTTCTGTTTTGCATGACTGTGCATTTCTTTTATTTCCCACCTTTTACTTCAAGTTTACATTTAAATGCATTTTTTCTTTCGCTTGGTTCTTTATGTGTTGTTTTATTGAAATGGATCTCAGCTTCATAGTAAAACTGAAGTCTCAGGCTGGCAGCCAGTTGGAAAGACTATTTATTATAGCCATTTGAAATCAGTAAATATCTTTATGCAAAGTTTTGCTGTTTACTTACATCAACATGGTAAGAACGTGCTCTCCTGAAATCACACATGAAATCATGAATCATTTCATGCCTTAAATTTGCCAATATTCATTTCAACCACTGCTGTGATAAGATTTCATTGGCCGTTTCATCCAAAAAGAGACATGATGTTTTGGGGTGCTGACATTATCTCAGCAGCGGTGTTGCAGCCTGTGGTCCTGAGATAGCGATAAGATTTGAGTGGATATGTGTCTTATCAGAACAGCTTAATGGGAAATGTGATGACTCAACTGCTTGGATCAATCCTGGAGTGGAAAGTCTTGTTAGCCGAAGTGAACATCAGGGGGGAACAATCACAACAGACAATAGAGCAGATATCAGAAATTGCAATTCTGTAAGGTAGTTTAGGGGATGATGGGTAATGTATGCCAGCTGGAAGCCATCATATTTGTGGCCCCAAGGTCTCTCTCTGGAACAGTCCATGTGTTGGTTGCACTTGGCTGACACTGTGTATAATTACAGATGCTCCAAAGATCCAAGGCCCTGCGGCGGTGTTCACCTGGGATGGAAATCCGGCTAACATCACCTGCGAGGCCCTTGCTCACCCGGCCGCCTCCGTTTTGTGGTTCCGTGATGGCTTGCTGCTGCCTAGCGCTAATACCACCAACGTCAAGATCTACAACACTCCTTCTGCCAGCTTCCTGGAGGTATGGCATCACTGCTCCAACCCATCAGCCTTTAGATGCCCCCTCATTAAAGTTTCAACACTAAAGACGTGTTTGACACTAATAATTGCTTTCTGAGCTCATTTTCAGTATACTTCAGCACTCTGTTGCATTTGATATTCAGTCATAGCAATAGTGCCTGTTGATATTGCATTGAGAGAACACAATAATTACTGTTTTTTTCTTTCCAGTATTCTATGTTCTTCGTTTATGTACAAAATAGGGCTGATAAACACACCTACCCACCCTTATCAGCCCACAAGTGCTAAGTATATAATGACTTGTTGTAGTTGTGTAGTAGAATAATTTGTGTAATTTTAGTGCGCTTTTGATTTTTTTCGAATTACTGACCGATAACATTAATTACAATAATTAAGTTGCTTCCTGTGTAACGATGCATTGAAACAGCAGGGTATAATTTTCAGGCTGCAGATTCGACAGTTAAATGCGACTCTGCCTCTGATATTTTTGGTGCTCTGTAAAGTGTGGCAGATGTGAAATGGTGTGGAAGGCAGTGAGGTGATTATTTAGTCTCAATGCGATGAGGCAGTGCAGAAGTGACGCCTCTTTTCTATCTCACAGGCTTTAGAGTCACCACAATTGGTTTTTATTGTGTGATAGTCTCATTTCTTTAAAAAATTATTTAAAGGGGTCCTATTATGCTTTTTCCCTTTTTTAATTTTAGTCAAGAAATGACCACAGATGCTCAGATGATTGTATTAGAGCAAGGGTTTTAACTTGGTTATATTGTTTTCGTTCAACTGTTTTTAAAAACACTGTCCTAAGGCAGATTCCAGAGACAAGCTATTTTTCTGCCTGTGCTGAAAGTAAAAATATAAAACCACAGCCAATCAGAACAGTGTGTTTGCACACTTTCTCGCACTTGCAACACACTGCGTAGTGTACTACAGATGGCCCTTTTATGGTTATCCTTGAGGAACTTGAAGAATTTGTACTGAAAAAAAGAAAGTTATAAATAAGAAATAGGCCCATTGTGACATATAAAGTCACACTGTACAATATAAATTCACAATTCTGAGATATAAAGTCACAATTATGAGTAACAAAGGCACAATTGTGAGATAAATTCATATAGCAAAATACAAAGTCACAATTCAGTTATGAGCAACAAAGATATGAAGGCACAATTATAATAAAGTTGCAATTACATTAAAGTTGCAATCAAGAAAAAGTCACAAGTGTAAAATAGAAAGTTACAAATTAATTTTACTCAAGCAGAAATTGGCTTCCATAGATTTGTCATTTGATAGCAGATGCTTCTTAAATGCCACAGTCAATCTCTCTGCAGTTTGAGGTTTAGTGTACATGAGGAGCTGAATTTTGGTGCAGTGAGGTTTCATTGTATGCTACTGACAACATGTACAGTAGTTTTGCTTGTCACTGTTGCAGCTGGTTAGGACAGAAATTTTGATTAACATGGAAGAGCTTTTTATTGCTTGTCACACTGTCGCTTCTCACCTAGTTAAGATGCTGTATTACACTTAAAAAAGAGAAAACAGCAGTCTATGACGCACATAGAGCCACCCTCCCGTAGTCAATATAACAACTAAACACTTTCCACAGCTGCTAGCCATTTCAAATTGTGGCAAAATACCCTTCCCCACTGCCATAAAAACTCTTTCATTGGCCATATTGCTTGGCAAGCATGAAATGTGATGCAGAGTTGACCAAAAATAGAATGTGCAAATGTAGGAAAGGGACAGGGTTCACTTGAATGCTAAATAAGAGTGCTCAGAGCAGTTGTCACAGCCTGACATGTGCACTGTTTGTCTGTGGGTACTGTCTGTCTCTCGGGGTGGCAGGGGGGGGGAGAGATGTAAGTTTGCTCACTGCTGACAGCCTGCTTGCTCTGCCAGACCTCCTTAGGACATGCGTCAGAACAAGCCTCACACATACAAACGCAGCCTTTCACGAAGCAGTCTTACCAGCCACCTACACACACACACACTGCTCAGCCAATGGCTTTTTGATCGCTCAACCATTTGTCAGTTAGTCTCTAACGCATTGGACTGGCATATGATAGTCATGCATCAGACTCAAGTAAAAAAAAAAACACAAACAACACATTCTGGTCATTATTGATATATGATTGATGACTGATGTAGGATAAGAGAGAGCAAGAGAGAATCTTTCTTTTGAACTGGTTCTTTTTTTAATCATTCAGTCAAATGAATTAAATTGAGAACTTTTGGAGTTAAATTGTGAATTAAATTGTTGTAAATTGAAAACAGTGATAAACAGCAAACTAATACAGTGTTTTTTAATACGCTTATTAAACAAGGATGCAATAAAATGATCAAAAGTGACAGTAAAGACATTTATAATGTTACAAAAGATTTAGAGATTCTTTTGAATTTTATATTTATTAAAGAATACTGAAAAAATGTATCACGGTTTCCACAAAAATATACCGTTTTCAACTCTTATTTTTTGTAATAAGAAGAACCAAATCAGCATAATTAGAATGATTTCTGAAAGATCATGTGAAACTGAAGACTGGAGTAATAGCTGGTGAAAATTCAGCTTTGCCATCACAGGAATAAATTACATTTAAAATATATATATATATTTTATGTACATGAAAATATTTTTAAATTATAATAACATTTCACAAAATTACTGTTACTACTGATTGTTTATCAAATAAATGCAGCCTTGGTGTGCATGAAAGACTTCTTTCAAAAACACAACCCCAAACTTTTGAATACTAGTGCAAGTTAATATCAAATAATTCACATTTTAGACAAAATGTGGCCAGTTATTTTGTTTACTTTTGTTCTGCCAAAGAAAATCGTTTCAAACGAACCCAAAGTAGGGTTTCTGGAACAACACAAAGAAATATCAGCACTCTTGTCCAATGCAATTAGACGATGAAAACAAATGGTTGTAATATAATGCAAAAATGAAATGTAAGATGCTGCATGGGGACCTCTGGGAAAACCTCTGAGTGATGACTATTATTGCAGGATCGTTTTTGGATCAAACTAAAATGTATTTTACTACAAATATGAAACTCAAAATTCTTTGCAGGGTCTTCTGGGAAAGCACACAGAATCTGTGCCCATCAGAACTACCCACAAAAAGTCCTGCAGACTTTCTCAGAATTGGAACCCCATTATTGATAAAGTTTCACTCACCACTCACCTCTTTGTTTATTTAATATTTTGGCTTATTGGTTATGCCTTTTTTCTCACTATATCCATTGTGCACATTTTCCCTTAAAATCTGAATTTTTTTATTTAACTCTTAAGACAAATATCTCTATTCTCTATAATGCTGAAGATCATGTGCTGTGATAATCTGTGCAATTTGATAAGGCAATCAAATTAGTATATGTATGTCATATCTAACAGTTTTTGAAATGTTTCTTATATGCTTTGTTAAAACCAGACATATTTGATCATCTTATACCATGTTTTTATGTTAGATATTTTATTGGAGCTCTAAATCTGTCTAAACCAGGTCTCAACTTGATCACCATTGTTGGGCTGAAGCCAGAGACCACGTATGAGGTCAAGATATCAGCCATCAACGGCAAGGGTGAAGGAGAGAGCAGCCCCCCTGAGAGCTTTAAAACCCAACCTGTCCGTAAGTGCCTCTCTCTTTCTGTCTTCCTCTCTCTTTCAGTCTCTTTATCATATGACCCTAGTGCTTTCTTTGCCCATCAACCCCCCCCTCCTCAGTGCAGCAGCAGACCTCACTACCCACAATGCATCCCTGCCTTGGACCCTGCTGGAACTCACTCCCAGGAGATGCATTGCTTGTCCTCTCCGTGTGCTTTTGCATTTATATGTGGATGTGCGTGTTCATTTAAGTGTGTGCCTGTGTGTTTAAACAATTTCCTGAAGGCCATCGTGTCACTGCAGCCTCTCACCTCAGCAGTGCTTCCCAGTGATGTGGCGCTCCTCCCCGTCCGTCCGGCTCTTCTGCTGGTGCCAGCATGTGTCAGGCAACAGCTGTGTCTCATGTCTACTGAGAGTTGTGTGCTCTGTTTAGTGTTGTCCGTGTTGATTGGCCACTCTTCTGTAGAGTAGATGATGAAACCCTCTTTAACCTAATATCTACAATCAGATCAGGATTAGACTCTCAGAAAATGTAATATCAATAATAAGATCTAATCTTCATGAAGCTGGGATATTTTGCATTTGTACAACAGTATCATTTGAAGATACTTCCAGATGGCATTTCTCATGTTTAACTAGAATTTATTACTTTCGCTCTAATGTACACTAGGTGTGTGATGAATGTAAGCCTGTTTCTGCCTTAAATTAAAATAATAATAATATTTTAATGACTTTATTTCCAATATTTTTGATTTTATCATAATTGTTCTTTACAGTTCACAATTGATTGTGACTTTCATTTTTCATACTTGTAACAAAAATCTAAATTTTGGCTTTAAAGCTCACAATCGTGACGCATAATTGTGGCTTTGAATCTCACAGTTCAGACTGTAATGAGGATTCAGTGACGTTGGGATCCATGTGCAGCTTTATTAACAATAGACAGGCAGATGGTAAAAGCTTGAATAGGAAGTTAAAGGCTCCATGAAATGGGTTAGAGAATGCAGTTTTCTTTCCTGTGTTTGAAGGAAGTTGTGTATTAGGAAGGACTCGTCCTTTTTTGAATAGCCAGAAGGCTTTTACTTCACGGTCATGAACAGTGATTGGACCTTGAGAGACGTCGTATTTATAATTCAGTGAGAGGGCACAGTCTCTTACTAGAGTACATTTGATTGGACAAAGAATGGTGAGGCGTATAGATACAGCATGGACATGGATTCATGGATTTCATAGGGTCTTTAAATAAGAATGTATTGAGAATGAAATGAGTATTTTCGTTTCAAATGGACTCGTACTTCAGTGCAAATTAAGTAAAACTGTCTGGGGGGGTGGTGGTGGGGGGGGGTTCAGTGAATTTAAAACTCTTTGCAATAGGTTTTGATTATAGCCTGTGCTTTAAAGAACTGTGGCGACTCACATTATATCTGTTGTTGTACTTACCAGATGGAATTCCATTCTAGTACCCAAACAAGGATCTAGGTTTGCTATTAGACCAGTAAATTTTCTTTCCTTCCAGTCCTGGAGGTTCAATTGAGAAAATTGCTTTTTATCAAAAACCTACAGTAAACATGCACCTGGTTCAACTCAATTATGCCACATGGAGCAATTAACACTTGATTAATTGAATCAGGTGTGTTAGGTCATGGCTTGAAATGAAAATTTGTCTTAGATCCCTGGGGTCTGTTGATGAAAAGCCACCGTTTAAACTTTTATGCTGGCATCTTAGTATAAAAGATGGTGATTGGTATGTAGATTTCCCCCTAGTCAGAGTCTGTTTGCAGTTATCTCTCCATTTTCATTCACAGTACTACACATAAAATCCACAGAAGTGTCAAAACAAGCTATTTATTTCACATTCGTAGGATAGTCGCAACCTCGTTGGCTAATGTTGGTGTTTAATTCATAGTTTGTGTGAGGGTGATTGTTTTGCAAAAAGCAATTTTAAAACAGTTGAAGTGTAGAATGACTATTGTTTGTTTATGTAATGAAAAGCAAATAACATTGTGATGAAGCTGTTGCTAATTTAATTGACAGTATTTTCTTGTTGTGGCTCTCTATTGTTCTCATTATCCCTGACAGGGATCATTTGACTTCGGAAGCTTTCTCATGATCATTACACGGCGGAATAAAAAAGAGGTGATGGGCGAATCTCGTAATGGTAGTGTGATGCGGTCGTGTTCAGATGAGATTGACGGCGTTCTATCCCTGACAGGGATCATTTGACTTCGGAAGCTTTCTCATGATCATTACACGGCGGAATAAAAAGAGGTGATGGGCGAATCTCGTAATGGTAGTGTGATGCGGTCGTGTTCAGATGAGATTGACGGCGTTGCCCGCTCTTTCTCTAGAGCTATACATGCGTGAATTTAAGAGGTGATTGGCAGGACAATGATCCAGGCACTTCAAACACTTATTGATCATTTATCAATTTGTAGATGACAAAACGAGATCGCCGGCAGCATCGACACTTATCTTGATGATCTTGATGATCTTATCAAATCTGGTGACAGTCCAGATTGGGTTTATTTGTTTCGAGTTTCCAAACCAAAGCCAAAATTACTTTTGTTACAGTTCTTCAGAAATCCTCAGAAGTAATCCTAACAATAGCAGAATGTTTTTTCAAGCTTTCTTTTCTCTCTTTGATTATGAACAATCATAATCAAGTTGTTTGTTATCTCAGAAACAATTAGTCTTGCTATAATTCACCCAAAAATGAAAATGTTGTTATTTCTTGATTTACAACCTCATGTAATTTCAAACCTCTATGCTGTTATTTTCTCAATGTCCATGCTAAAAAGCTTTCACCAGCCTAAACTGGTTTGCGCGTCTTGGGTCGTCTTCTAGGCTGGTCTTTTGACTGATTTTTGACGGGTTTTAGCGACTTTTTTGGAGGTCCAGTAGACCAGCTTAGACTGGTTTTGGTGTTTTTTTTCAGCAGGTGGAACACAAAAGGAACGTTTTTAAAGATATTCACACTAATTTTTCCATACTCAAATAATTTACAGTGACCACTGGTGCAAAAAAGTGAAAGTAGTTTAAAATACGATTTCTTACACAGTAGCTTTGTTTCATGAACAGATCAAAATTTAAATAATTATTTACTGTCAAATGAGCAGGTTGGGTGTCAATAAAATGAGTTGGTTTTCACATCTTGTGACCAAATATTGTTAAACCTGTGCCGTAGACATCATATTTAATTTGACATGCTATACAGTTTGACTTAAGAGTCAGTAATGACATAACTCCACTCTGTTCCTCATATATAAAAACTATCATATGACTTCAGACAACTTCAATCATAGTTTATGAGTCATATGGACCACTTTTTGCTGTGCCTTTGTAGCTTGATAGACTGGTCACTATGTACTGCCATTGAAAACAGGAAGTCAGAAATAATTTCAAATGGTTCCTTTTGTGTTCCACAGACAAAAATAAAAGCATACAGCTTTGGAGCGACATGAAGTTGGGTGAACTATTTCTTTAACAGTTAGGGAAGTATGAGAGATTGACTCCATCCATTATAAAGCAACATCATGTCTGCAGTGAGTGGCGTAGTTTGACGTTGATGGAGCTTCAAATAAGATGTACGGTAGTGCTCTCAGGTGCGTGTCAGAGATTTATCACCACAGGCCATTCCACAGTCTCAGCCAATACACTCTTAAAAATAAAGGTGCTTCAAAAGGTTCTTCAAGCGATGCCATAGAAGAACCATTTTTGGTTCCACAAAGAACCATTCAGTCAAAGGTTCTTTAAAGAACCATCTCTTTCTTACCTTTTTATAATCTGAAGAACCTTCTTTCGCCACAAAGAACCTTTTGTGAAACAGAAAGGTTCTTCAGATGTTAAAGGTTCTTTATGGAACCATTTAGACAAAAAGGTTCTTCTATTGCATCGTGAAGCACCTTTATTTTTAAGAGTGTAGAGTGCCCAGAGCGCCAGAGGAAGAGGAAGACAATGACACAAAAGACGTTGTTGCCAGTACCGTGACTGAAAATATTTCTCCTCAAGAGCAGGGATCCGTGCCTCTGGCCTCCACAGCCTGTGGAAATTGTAAAAGAGCACTATATAATTCACATTACTGTGGTATGTGCTGCAGGGACCAGTGATTCAAAGCATGAGAGCTCCCTCTCCATTTTATGTGCTATGAGCGTGAATGAAAAGGTTGGGATTGTGTATGGAGATGGAGTGATGACAAAGCTAGCTAGGCCTGTCACATAAGCGATAGAGGCAGGATTGATGGACACCTCTGGGAATTTTCTGATGGATAATGCTGCCTCTGCAGCTCACTGCGGTAGGGTCATCTCAGGTGACAGCTAAAATATTCACAGCGAAAAATAGGAACTCTTTCCATGACTGTGTGCAAGGCTTTCTGATGGCTAGCCTGTGCACAGGTCACCCCGCTTCCAGAGAGCATGTAGACTCCACTGACAGAGCCTTTCTTTCATATGAATGCGATCACCACGGACCGCAAAGTATCAGAGAGCACCGCAGCAGGGACTGTACCTATGGAGACCTGCAGTGGAAATGGCCTCTGATCTGAAAATAGTAGGTTTACAAACATAAAAGAGGTCAACTTAGAACCTAATGTTAAAGTCAAAGTGTGTGAAAAAACACAAGGAAGGAATTTCACAGTAAGCAACATACAATGTATGTTTTGTTTCGTTTCGTTTCGTTTCGTTTCAACTTAAGTAACAGTAACAGCGAAAATAATTTAGCATAACAGCCCAAATAATGCTTGCAAATAATTGCAAATAAATAACAAAAGTACTACTTACTAATATTTTTTAGCAGTAATTCATTTTGAATATTATGCTTTTAAAGTTGTAGTCTAATGATCATTATCATAGTTATTGTTGTCAAAAAGAAGAAATAAAACAATTAAAATCAGTTCTGCATATCAGTTTTCACACATAAACATTACAGTCATCTGTACTGTATTGACTCTATCTCAAATACAACCCAACTTGTACAACCAAACCTCTTTAATAACACTTAATGCAATCATAATGGGGCACAGAACATAGACTGTAAAACAGTTTACGTGGCACTTCATCAGATTGTGCTCACTTATTTAGTACCCCTGAGAGATGGTTTAAACTAGATCTATTGCCTTGCACATCTGGTGGTTCTCAGTGGTTTATCTGCATCAGTGCAGGTGAATACATCTCTCACAGATAGAGACACAGGCCAGCGAACTAGCAGATGGTCCACATCCTCAGGTAGAGTTCTGGAGTGCTTTAATTGTGATCACTGCTGCAACGGCATTAACACCCCTTCATTCCCCTTGACATGCAACACTTACAATATGATAATCCTTATTATTCAGCAGAGCAATTTTCCTCTCTGTCTGAGACGCTCTGTGTGCTTTGAACCTCGGCCTCTGCTCTGTGATACAGTTCCATTTTAGCATGTATTTTTTCATCTGCAGAGCAGTAGACCAAATTGTAGAACAGATCAGTGTTTTGTGAGATCAATAAGCCTGCAGTGACTAGTTGTGTGCAAGTTATAACACTGGAAATCAGAGAGAAGAAAGATCTGAGCTTGTTAATATTGTCTTGAAGCTAAAATAAATCTAAATTCTTTTATCACTGTGGTGTTAAAGGGATGGTTCACCCAAAAATGAAAATCATTTACTCTCCCTCAAGTCGTTCCAAACCTGTATAACATTATTTCTTCTGCATAAGTGGGGTACTTTTAAAAAATGTGGTCACTCTTTTTAGTGCAATTACTATGAATGTGAACTGGTGCTTTCAAGTCCAAGAAAGGTGCAAAAGCATAATAAAAGTGGTCTGTATGACTTCTGAAATATTATAATTGCTTTATGTTACGAACAGGCCAAAATGTAGTATTTTATTTACATGAAATATATTGACTTGCAGCTTAGCTTTCCTTGACCCATTCATTAGAGTAGTGACTGGGAATGAATCGTTCTTTTGAGTCAGATCTTTTCATTAAATCATACTGATCCAATTCTCGAGTTCAACTCACTGAATCATTGATTCTGCTGTGGTGGTTAACAACTCACTTGATTTTCAGTTAATAAGTTTCTGTCTGTTCATCAAAAAGTATTGTATGACTTTTTATGATTCTTTTATTATGCTTTTATGGCCTTTTGACGACTTCAAAGCTCCAGTCCCCATCTGAAAAGCACAACCAGTACATAATTAAAATTTCTGCTTTTGTGTTCCACGAAAGAAAGAAGGGGTTCATACGGGTTTGAATCAACACAAGGGTGAATACATGATGACAGAATTTTCATATTTGAGTGAACTATCCTTTTAATCCTCCAAGGACTAGCTGACGATGCTGTTAGCACTTCAGGCTCCCTTTGTCACCAAGTATCTACAAGTTCCTTGAAATATATTCACAACTGGTGCAGAAAGAAAGAGATTAAAAGACAGAAGCTCGGCTCTCTTCAGTCAAACAGTCTTTGAAACTCTAACATAGTCTGTCATCTGTCAGACACTCGGCTCACAAACAGGCTGCGCCTCTGCCTAATTGCGTTAAGCTTAAAAGAGTAAATAGGGCATATTTTGCCTCCATCATATCACTGTCTTCCACTCAAAGTGCTTATCGTTTAACTCCAAGGCTCTGAGGTTCAGTTCAGTGAAAGCCAGCATTCTCAGATTAGATAGATGAGGGTATATTGAAGGTGAAAGTCTCTGGCACTAATGCACTTCCAGGAAAATATCGCGCTTTGAATCGAGTGGTGTCCTTGCGGCTTGAGACATCTGTACTGTCACGGCTCAGTTCTGTCAACCATGCCATTTAAATACAGGTTATTATGTGTGTCTCGGAGCCCAGTAATATGTGGAATGTTATCAACTGTCGTCATAAGCGTTAAATTGTTTGTGCATTTTCCAAAAGTGGCTGTTCTTTGAAATGTTGTTGTTCTCTTGCTAGGAGTGATGGTGTCATCTATATGTTCTTTGCACTTGAAATCAGCTTGTGTTGCTCTCTCAAGATATGTGTAAAAGATGGTTAGGTACATTCATTTGATTAATTACTTAGTTTGATATTGAGATATATATATATATATTTAATATATTATATCTATTTTAATATATTTTATGTAATTTATTCTTGTGATGGCAAAGATGAATTTTCAGCTGCACTTGCTCCAGTCTTCAGTGTCACATGATCCTTCAGAAATCATTCTAATCTACTGTTCAAAAGTTTGAAGTTGGTGAGATTTTCTTTTTTTTTCGTTTTCTTTTTATGTTTTTAAAAGTGCTCATCAAGACAGCATATTGTGAAATATTCTTACCATTTAAAATAACTGTTTTCTATTTTAATATATTTTATGTAATTTATTCTTGTGATGGCAAAGATGAATTTTCAGCTGCACTTGCTCCAGTCTTCAGTGTCACATGATCCTTCAGAAATCATTCTAATTTTCTGATTTAGTGCTTAACAAACATGTTGAAAACAGTTGTTTGGATCCGAGATCCATAAAAGTAATTTTTTTTTTCAATATTCTAGAAAGTTCAAAAGAACAGCATTACTGATTACTGAACTAATAAAAATTGTGATGTTTGTTTTGTGCAATTAAAATGTTTGGCATTCTGTTTGGCATCATTTTAATTTACTACTTCTCATTAGACTTCGTTACCCATGCCACATATCCAACTGAACGACTAAAGTCTAATAAGATTGAATAATTTCAAATACAATTTTGCCATGCACATAACTTTTGTCATTACTCTGATCCAGAGGGCATCCCAGTAACACCCTTCGTGTTCACCTTTGAACATATAGTATACTCTACACTGAGGCACTTTTTATTTGGGTCGCATGCACTTCTGCCTGGACTCGTTGAATGTTGCTGCGGTGTGATGTACACTAGTTAGTTGCTATGAAACTGTTGCAGCAGTGGCTCTGCAATCAGTGCGGCACAACGGAAGCACATCTCACCATGTTCTCACCATCTTCCAGCGTCTTCAGAGACTCCAACTTCCATCCCTCCAACCACTGCCGACCTTAGTGAGTATGCCGACTGTGTGCAGTGTCGTTTGCCACTCTTTATCTGCCTGCTACACATTTGTTCGCCTCACCTAGACCATTGTTCCTGAAGTCAACACCGCTGACGTTCACAGTAGACCGACAACACATGTCTGTGATAGAGAAGAGAGACCGTGTAGATGTTAGTGAGGGCGGGGGAAGTGAGACACTGGGATTGTGCTCATGACCCTCAAGCCTTGGTAGAGAACCATCACTAACATCCGCTTGTAGACCAGCTCACCTGTCTAACATGTCACTGCATGGTATACAATACATACAGGAATATGACATGAACCGACATGCTTTTTTGTGCTAATAGTTAATGGTTTATAAACTCATGATGTGTGCTGATTTTTATGCCATTGGATGTGCAGAAAATTGTAGAAACAGCATGACACATGCAGTTCTCCTATTGTGCTCTCTGAGATATTAATGAGACGTGTTGCATACTGTCACGAATGTGGAAACTAATGGCGCTGTCTTCAGAAAATTAAGCAAAATTGTCAACTTTAGCATTCTTGGGAGTGCATGACATCCCTCAGAGATGCAAGCACAGATGCTTTTATCAGAAGAGATTTGCCATGAAGCAGCCATCAGTATGGAACAACCTGTGTTTAAGTGCACAAGGTCTCATGGTTCAAATAGACAAACTTGTGCAATCACCAAATTAACAACAGACATCTTACATCTGTGTATGTCTCGTCTGTTTGTATACAAACAAATGTTTTATCCTAAACACTCAAACATGCTCTCTCACTTCCCACTATCCTGCGAGAGACGCCACCAAGCGTTTAGTCTGAAAATAGAGTTACCATGACAGCACAGATTACACCTGATCTCTCGACAAACAGACCGCTAATTGGGAGGGTCTGAAAAGGTTTTCGGGAGACAGCTATTCTGTCTCATTCAGTCAGAGAAATGACAGGGTCTTAATCTTAGAAGTAGGCAGTTTTTTGACTATTGTCTTCTTAGTTGACATTGACTGGCAGCTTTAAGATTGCACTAAACTAAAACTTGCTCAGATGTCAAAGAAATTAAAATATAATAGCGTTTTTTAGGGTTGTATGAGTAGATAAGTAAACAAAAGATCTGTTCTTTTGTATGATAATGAGTCATAATCAGCATGAAGATTTCAGACTTTCTAAATTACTTGACAGCTACAGTTTATAAAGAACCCTGGTGGTTTATAGACACTCATTTCAAATGGCTTCAAAGTGAATGTGAATGTTAGTGCATATTTGTATATGTAATGTGCCTATTGTTTTAGTACAGTTATCTGTCTCAGATTGCAAACTTAAACACTCCTTATTTAGCCTGAAGTTCTTTAGAAACTCATTAGAATACTACATGTTATGTAGCTATACTGCATATAGAACTATTCTTGAAAGTAAGTGCATTGCAAGGAAGAAGAAAATGTAGATTTAATTTCCCTTCAAAAAAGCGCATTTATTTTTTCATTTTTATTGTTAAAATAAATATTGTAGGGTTTTTTTTCCTCACTCTCAAATTTTGTATGGAAACCTATTTTAGCAGATGCTTTTATACAGTGCGGCTTCCAGGAGGCTTTAGTTTAAGCATTTTTACATGTAACTTAAGTGTCTGAAGGTTTACATTTGGCATCATATCTAGTATTTTACTTGTAGACTGCAGACCTCTAGTTTGTGATGGAAAACACTGCTCCTTGTCTTTAGCCTCCTCCACCCTTCTCAGCTACAGTCCTGAGCACATATACATAAATGTCTCAGACTGAAAGTGCTGATCTAGGGTCAATTTTTGTTTTCCATCCTGATGAATAATTCTGGATCAACATTTCATGGTATTGTCCCGGACTCTTCGTACACATGGGCAGTCTCTGCCCTAATGCTTCTCATTTGCCCATTCTGTAGCATCCAGCTTCATGTCCAGTAGATGAGGCAGGTTTCTATCTGTACGGTCAACATCACTGAGTTTCCTCTGCCTTTGGCTGCCCTGCTCTGTTTCAGTTGGTTTTGCAGCCCTATTGATGCTATTCAGTCTGCACAAGCATTTATAATTCAATGTACAGTGCAAGAGAGCTGTATTAGAATCCTCTTATCAAGAGTACCACTTGCAGTCAGAGGAAATACTGCTGGTGAAGTGGATTCATAAAGCAATTTGGACCCTATTCTAACTCTCATAGTTTAAATGGGCTTCAGGAGAGCTGGTATAGGGCAGATTTTTTTTTGTAAGTACTTTGATTTGTATTTGTGTTTTAAAAAATAAAAAATAAAAAAATTAATAAAAACCTGTCCAGGAATTGCTTTATGGATCTATACACACTGTATCTAATGTTAAAGAGAAGTATTTATGTTTATAATTTGTTTTCTTTTGTTGTTTGTGTTTCTGTTTGTACTTTTTGGTCTTAACACGTTCCATGTTTGTATAATTTTTTTCAATGTTTTGTATTTTCCATGTGACCCCCCCCCCTCCACTTTCCTTTCCACCAATCATGTGCGTGCATATCATGTGACTTATGACTCTTGCATGGTGCTGATGATGTCGTCTTCGCTGGTGAACAGAAGGTAATATTTTGTTGATTTTATGTTGTTGTTGTTTTTTTTTGCTTTCGCTTTTGTTTTTTTATTTTGGTCCAATTCCCATTAACAGTGAGAACAGATAAGTTAATGAGGGGACGATAGAGGAAACACCCACCCAGTACCATCAGGATTTATGAGCCATTTCATTTTTTGAGTCATTCATCCTTCAGAAACCTCACACAACTTACTTTATTTGGCTATTTGAAAACCATGAGCCACTCTGCCTAGACAGTAATCCCAAAGCTTAGTCTCCTACACATACTGCTAGGTGCTCTGCATGTTCAACTTTTTATTGATTTTCAATATATGTTTTACAGTGACTGATGTAGAAGTAATTTCTACCCTCCCACTCCAACTCTTCTTTTAATAAATGATGTAACTTTTTAAGAAAATTTCCTTTTTTTGTTAACAATATCTATCTTTAAGGAATAGTTCAACCCCCCCCACCCCCCCCACCCCCCCAAAAAAAAGAAAATTAGCTGATAATTTACTTACGCTCAGGCCATTCAAGATGAAGATGAGTTTGTTTCTTCATCGGATGAGATTTTGATAAATTTTGCCTGACTTGCTCACCATTGAATCCTATGCCAGTGAATGGGTGCCATCAGAGAAAGCAATATGTTGGACAGAGGACTTGTATTTTAGCCAGAAGCAATGGTTTGAATTAAAAAACTTCTTGATGGATTTGTTTATTACAAACACTCAGCTTTTCACTTCACAAGATGTTAATTGAAGGACTGGAGTTGTGTGGAATACTTGTGGATGATTTTGATGTTTCTATTAGCTGTTTAAAATTTTGTTCTGACAGCACCCATTCACTGCAGAGGATCCATTGGTAAACAAGTGATTTAATGCTACATTTCTCCAAAACGTTTCCAATAAAGAAACAAACTCATCTACATCTTGGGCAGGTACATTTTCAACAAATGTTAATTTTTGGGTAAACTATTGCTTTAAGAGTGTTGCTTAACGAAAAAAATAAAATAAAAATAATGAGAGGTTTTTGACACCTCACAAACTCATTTATTAAAAAAGACATCCTTTTCACTTGTTTTTGTACAAATCATTATAAAGAACAATCATCATCCCCTCATTCATTTGCACATCATAAATGTGCTTTATATGATAAATTGTGCTATATCACAAAGACTAACAACAGCTAATTGCATGAACACATTCAAACACACTTCTGTTCTCTGTCTCTTGTCTCAGTCTGCATACTCAAAGCCTCTCATGCATGTCCTAATTGTACTCTTTGAACCTGCTCACTGTCCCTGTGTGCTGTTCCAATATGGAAATGGAAAGAGGAAGAGCTTCACTTCCTCGTATTTCAAGAAAATGCTTCTACTCTCTCTTCTCCTACCCAAACATTTTTAATGACACACTTGGTTTGAGATGAGATACTGTCTCTGTCATTTTTTCTGTAGTATCTCTCAGTTGCTATTCCTGAAATTTGTCAAGATAGGATAGCAGTCATTATTAGTCATGATCGAGTGGCACAATAATCCATGACCCTGTAATCAAATCCTCCTTCTGCATGGTAGCGCATGTTTGCCCTCTTTCTCTCTGTAACCCTAACTCTGTCCCTCTTTGCTTTCTTAGCATCTGGAAGTCCTTCAGCTAACTGGAAATGATGACTGGATCTCAGAAAACCTGTTTAACTGCCATCACTCTTGCACTGCTTGTCTTAAATTAACTTGTTTTCATTTAAATTGCAGCATCTGATTACAAACTTTAATCAAGCTTCAATTTATCTCGAAGGAAACACCTTGGGCCTCTATTTTCATGCATGCTGAAACTAACTGCCTGATGGTCTGAAAGTTTCAAAAATGCCTCTAACTTAAATTAAGCTTAATAACAGAAGACTATGAAGAGATTTATCAAGATATGAGACCAGAACAAACATATACATAGAGGGTTACGGTTTCAAGTTTACGTACTTTGCATACCCTTTGCAGAATCGGTATTTTGTATTTAGTACTTGCCTGGAGGAGCTATAAAAGGTTTTTTTTTGTTTTTTTTATCTTTTCCCCAAGAAAAAATGGTAACTTAATTTACACAAATGATCGGTTTGATAGACTGTTTGAAGCCTTTTATTATAGTTTGGTATTGTCTTACGTGACAAAACATCATGAAGCCACTCAAATATGCAGAGAACAACTCAAATATGCAGAGTATGGTGGGAAACCAAAGAACTTACAGAACTTGGAGAACAGTGGGCCGCTTAACTTCACAAACCAAAACTATCACAAAAGCTTACAAAATGTCATTGATGCTCAAGTCATACAAGAGCAGGAACCAAGAATGTTAACTTTTGAACAGGTCAACTCTGTAAATTCAGTTGTTTTGTGGATAGTATTATTATATTATATTGCTGTTCAAAAGTTTGTAGTCTGTAAGGGTTTTTAATGTTTTTGAAAGATGTCGCTTAAGTTCTCTAAAATACAGTAAAATAGTAAAAAATTTGAAATATTGTCACAATTTAAAATAACTGTTTTCTATTTTAATATATAATTTTTAGCAGCCATTATTCCAGCCTCTACATGATCCTTCAGAAGTCATTCTAATATGCTGATTTGGTTGGGCATTTCTTATTATCAGTGTTGAAAACATTTGTGCTCCTTAATATTTTTGTGCAAACCCTGATTTTTCAGGACTCTGATGAATAGAAAACTCAAACGAATGGCATTCATTTGAAAAATCTTTTGAAGCATTATAATTATATCATTTTTTTTAAAGCCTTTACTTTTATGTTTGATCAATTCATTGCATCCTTGCTGAGTAAAAGTATTAATTTCTTTAAAAAAAATCTTTCTGACCCTAAACTTTTGAACTGTAGTGTATTGTATTGTATTATATTATATTATACAGTATTTGTTAAAAATAAAAAAAAATACATATATATATATATAATTTTTATGATCCATGTTATTTTGCAAAATAATATGTTAACTATCTTGGAGATTCTGCCAGGAGAATGTAAACGTATAAGCAGAACTGAATCCAAAACATCAAATTTAACTTGTTCATTATATGTTTTTGGTCAAACATTCAAATATCCAATTGCCTTGACCTAAAATTAATCTCGTTCGTCATGTTTCATTTGGTGGTGTATATACACAGTGTCACATCAGGTCCTAATAGGAGCACTTGTCGAGATGCTATTTATGATGATTAATGGGAGCAGAGCACTGTGGTCTCCTCCTAGGCTTCACTAGTGACACAGGTAGACAGCTAACATCCCAAACAAGCGCCCACACATGCGTATATCCCTCCCCCTTCAGCCCGCTGATATTATTAAATATAATGGCTGAGAATCTCCAATCAAAGCATGGAGGATAATTAAGGGAGCTCTGTCATTAAGTAGTGGGCAAGTCGAGATAACGAGCTCCCCCAGAGACTGCATTACAGTGCCGCTCTCTTCCTCCATCACTGCCACCAACACAGGTCCAGCTCTCATTACAGCCCTCCACATGCCCAAGCGACTCAGCTCCACGTTTACAAGAGCCAAGTGCTTTCATTAATGTTCCACGTTTGGAGGATGGAAGGCAGAAGTCATCATTATACTGCCAAAAAACCTGTGCAATGAGATGTCTTGACAGTTTAGCCAAAAACGAGAACAGAGGAATTGAGACTTTGCAAAGTGACTCAACCATAAAGTGTTACGTCTCTTTCTTTGATCGTTAGTTTAAAAAAAAAGTTTTTTTTTGCTTAGTTTAGACCATACACAACCATATAATTTCCTTTTAAATTCTCCCAGCTGGGTCAACACTGTAAATGAATTATGAGCTAAAATTAGCCAGGAGTTTGATTAGCTAACCTATTTCTGCAGTTCATATTTAGAGATAAAGAATACCTTGTGGATTACAAATCAGCTGTTAAAGGATGAGGGGACATTCACCTGTGGAAATGTGGCTGGGTTAGGACACATTTTTAATCTGTGCGAGGATCTTCTAACAGTGTTTTTTCTGGCTGTTTTCTCCTCAGGGGAACCTAATCCTCCTAAACTGGAGGCTAAGCCACTGTCCACAGACAACGAGATGAAGGTCCACTGGATCAAGCAGGACGATGGGGGCTCTCCCATCAAACACTATCTAGTGCGCTACAAAGCTGTGAGTATGATTAGACATGAGGTAACATACTTTTCTCATCCTGTTGTCTGAATTATTTATGCCGCCATTGCAAGAGTGACATGCCTATGGAGAGGTAGTGAAATTCACATAAAAGTGTCCATGGTAAAAAAAAAAAAAACGGGGGGCGGGGGATCTAGTTTAAAACACGTGTGCACAGTGCTCTTAGAAATCAACTCTTTGTATTCATGGTTGATTTTGAAAAATGAATTTTTGACAATTTTGACAAAAGTTACTTTTAATAATTCTAAAAATGATATTTGTCATAAAATGTTCCTCTCTGTGACAATTTCCTGTTTTTATGTTTTTTTTTATTTTTTGCCTTTGATTTGGTGGACATACGTTTTTCAAATATTACTGAGCAGTAGCTATTTAAATATTTAAAAAGTTATTATTATATTTTTATATATATACAGGTGCATCTCAATAAATTAGAATGTTGTGGAAAAGTTCATTTATTTCAGTAATTCAACTCAAATTGTGAAACTCGTGTATTAAATAAATTCAATGCACACAGACTGAAGTAGTTTAAGTCTTTGGTTCTTTTAATTTATTGAGATGCACCTGTATATATACGTATATATATATATATATATATATATATATATA
>NW_015505607.1:869005-885265 GCF_001515645.1 Sinocyclocheilus grahami | reverse complement strand
AATATATTTTTTATTATTAAATCTAATTCTATTTTAATTTCGAAAATGAAAACATAATCATCATAGAAGAGGTGTATTTAAATTCAATGTATGTGTGAGTTGCGTTTTTATGTATTTTTGAAGAAATTAGAATACAAAAAATTGTGTCATTGACCCTTATATACCATTCTTAAAGTTTAAAGTGTGTCCACATGTGTCCGTAGAAGAATCGCCAGGACTGGAAGCCGGAGATCCGCCTGCCCAACGGCAGCGAGTACGTTGTTCTGCGAGGTCTGGAATGGAACACGGAATACGAGGTCTCCGTCATTGCCGAAAACCAGCGAGGGCGATCTGAACCCGGCACACTCTCCTTCAGAACCTTGCCAGAACCCACCGCCATCCCAGGTATGGCCCACCCCCTAACCCTGAAGCACAGCCACTGCCAGCCTGAGCGGCCAACAGTCCGACTGCCTCAACGCAACCCCTGTTAACCCCATCCTACTAGCAGGTCTTGTTGTGGATTGCACAGGCCACCCTTATGTCAATTCAGGTTGTGGCCTGGCCTCCTCTAGAGAGTGATTTGACACAATCTAAGAGTAATAAGAGTGCAGAGTGATAAATGTCTGTGAGAGGTGGCCACGGGTGAAGTCTGGAGACCTTTAGCTCCTCTCCAGAGCCCTGACCCCTCCATCAAGCTCCACCTGACTCTTGCAGCCGGCTTTATTGCTCATCTCGGAGCGATTGTAGATGATATCAGAGAAGATGAGATTTTCTATTTGGCACTCGGGAGGCAAAAAGCCACAGCAGGCCCGTTAAACCATCCACCCCCTCCACCACGGGCTCGTTTGGTCTGTGCTCCATTGGCAGTGCTGTGTTTTTGTTTTCTTGCGAGCTGCTTCCCCGCTGATAAAAATTGGGCCTTAGATCATCCTTCGGTCTCTTTCTGGAGGCTGAACTGAGGCTCAGTTCAGGCTCATTGTGGCAGACCAATTGAATTGGGCTGACTATCTGCTTGTTCTCAGTGGGGATGCATCCTCTGGTTTTGCATGATGACGCCTCAACAGGATTAATGGTTTAATGCTTTACTGAGGACCTAACAGGCATCTGTCGGTGCATGGCCAAGAGACCTGCTTTTTCTCATCCGCTTAGTGAGAAGCATCCATATAGCAGTGGGAGCTTTGGATCTCGGAGCACTTGTGCAAGACAGGTTCGGATGGATAGAAAAGCCTTCCTTTGTCTCTTTTCTCATCTCGCCACACTTACACATTGCAGAGTTGTTAACCTCAATGTGTAACATATGGGAGTTCAAAAAAGCGGCTTTATTTTTAGCCTAACATCTGCATTGCATCAGCTGGAGCAGCTGCTGTTAGAAACGATGGTCCAAAAACAGCTGCTCAGACAGCGATTCACGCTTCTCTAGAGTCTTATAATCAGACCAGCTTGCAGGAGACAGGTCAGAAACCCTTAAAACTGTCTGGACACTATTATTATCACATGACACATTCCTTCACTTTGCAGATGGTCAGCATGTCGAGAGTTTGGCAGGAATTAAAATAGGGAGCCAGTGGATTTTCGTGCATGGTACGGGTAATGGGTTGAGCTCAACATTGGCCACACGACAAATGCTAAAGCTCTACTTCATGTAATCCAAATCTCCCAGGCTACAGTTGACAAGGAGTAAAAGCTGTTCTAATACAACGCCCATTAACGTTTGTGCCATTTAAATAAGATCAGAAAACTAATTTCAGCACTTTATTACACTGTATTGCATCATAACCTGTTTGTTTCGCCTTGTCTTCTGACTGGGCAACATTTCCCTGGTGTTTGCGACATAGAAAGATGAAAGCCTGTTTTTCCGAATTTCCTGTAGAATGTTTTTCTTGATTTGAATTCATTATAATTAATTTAAATGCAAATTTCTGGCAGCACTTGTTTAAAGCTGAAGTGTGCTTTTTATGTTATAATGTTTCATTTTAAAATACCTTCACTATCTGTGCATTAGAGACCATTATAAATAAGCCATTTGTAGATGAATTCCTCCAAAAAGTGTAAACACTGTCTCTGTGGTGCTATTAATGACCACTGGGTTTGGGATGGGACTATCTATTTGACAGAGCAATTGCAGTCCAATTACTCTTTTTGTTATTAATGTTGCAATACAGTTTTGAGAGGCTAGTAGAGCGGAAATTGCACACTTCACCTTTAAAGAAAGAGAGGATCTGTAAGATTTATCAAAATTGGCTGTAAAGTATATATGCAATGTCAAATACCAGGACAGTTGCCTGATCTGTGTTTCTTGATTGTACGTGTCTTGGTGTCCCTTATCATTCCATGTTTCCCATCATTTGACTATCGTTGTCCTTTCATTCTCGATTTGCTGTCATTGCTGTGCTTTTAACTGGCTGGAACTTTCCTTTGATATTCTTTTCTTGATTAACCTTTTAAACTTAATTTTCTGTATTTGACCTATTCTCTGTCTCTCTCTTTTTTCTCTCTCCCTCTCTCCCAATTTCTTTCCCTGTTTTTTCCTTCCTTCCCTCCCTCTTTCCCTTTTTCTGTCTCCATGTGTAAAATCGGACATCACCGGATCATCGCATTTTCAAATACGCACTCAAAACGTTGTTTTTTCCCCCCATTTTTGCCAATTTTTTTCCCTCCTGTGCACTGTCCCTGTGGTCTTCGGGTGTCTTTTTTTGGTGTGGTGGTGTGGGATGTGTGGTCTCAGCAACCCTTGGCTGCTCCTCTGTGACGTATGCTCTCGTCACTCTCATGTTCTCCATGCTGACTGTGCTAGTGCTCTCATAAACTGGGGCTCGCCAGAGGAGAGGAGTCCCGTCCACTCTTCAACCACACCCTTCAGTTTTCTACGCCTTTCTGATCCTCTCGCAGGCTAAACATACAAACAAACAAAAAAGAATATCAGTTACATGTATTGGAATTAAGTAAAGTGTTCGGTGCTTGTATCATTCTGTTTTTTTGTCTTTTTAAGTTTCTTATTAATTTTATGTTTAAGCAAGGCAATGTCAGAGTGTTTGAAAAGGTTTTTTTTCACATCATGGACTTTTTGGGAGTGTTGTAGAAAATCTTTCCCTATCAAGAAGCCTAGTCTCTTGATATTAATCTCGATATAATTATTCTAGGGCTCATTTAGGAGATAAAGTCCTTATTTTCATTACCTTCATTAATTTTAAGTTTCTTATTCTTTTGTTGTTGTTATTATTATTAAGATATTAACTAATTTGGAAGGGTATTTTTTTTAGGAATAGGCACCAAGTTTGTGTGTTGACATGGAAAACGTGTTTTTTGTGACAAACTGTACATAATTTTAGACGATTCAGAAAATAGATACTTTCTTGTAATGGACTTTTATTTACATTTTCTTTTCTCTGCTTCTTACTTGAAAAGACCATTCAAAACTAATGCTACTGCTGTTAAAATCATTCACGTCAAAAGTGTCATTTTCAACAGTGTAATTTAATTATGTTCTGTAATACATTTTTTGTACACACATACCAGTATGTTGTCATGCAGTAATCGTTGTAGGTTTTAAGAAAATACGGTAAGCTAGATAGATTGTTTTGTTTATTTTGAGTTTTTAACGAACACAACATGGATTTGAGTCAAAATCTTGTGACAGCGAGTTGCATGGGACCATAATGTGTGACCGTTTCATGCTTGTCCCATGATGACATGGTGCACAATGTCGGTTCGGAGGGACCCATGGAGCTTTTTACTTTCAAAGGGCAGGAGTGTTCTGCAGTACTTCTGATTGACCATCTCTACTCTGAACTGCTAAATTCCTTAAGGCTGTTTTTTCTTGCTTAGACAGGATTTAACATAAACACCCCCCAGACTGAATTTTAGTGCGAAACCCACAAGCGTTCTTGTGTGCATGGCACCGCCTCCGTTGTAACCGTATAAATCAATTTTGAACATTAGCGATGGACAGATACAGGTATGGGTGTCGATTGACCTCCAGCCAGCTGTCCGTATTAAAGAAGATGGTGGTCAGTTTACATGTCCAAGGCTGCTGTATGCCATCGAGAGTGGAAATGCGAGTATCATTATTATTCAAGACCTATGCAGGCATTTCCTGGGAGAGTGTCAAGTAAAGTGCAACTAATGTAATTAAGTGTCTTACAGTATAAAACCTCATATATTTGGCAGGGTTATGGAAATAAATGGGGGAGGGAATGGGGGTCGTTTGTTCAATCAAATGGAGTAGCATTTGTTTCCCAGTTTGGAATGGATTCTCATGGTAATAAAGTGATGAGACCTGGAGGTTTGACTCCTGGAAACGCATGTGCCAATCAGTTTATCATGCTCATCATTCATATGCAGGTGCGTCTCTGTCCTTAATCATTGTGTGTTGGTGCTAGGTGACATTTCATCAGAAAAGCAGCACCCCGTTTGGCTCGTCTGGGATGTTTAATGCCACTCCGGATGGATCATCGGCTTCATTCAGACTAGCAAAACCAGAGGCAAAATGACTTGAGAATCCAAACTTGGCATCGGCAGAAGTGCCGCTTGTTTGCACTTATCACTGAGAGTGACTGGAGACGGAGGCAAGTGCCAAGTGTGGAGGTGTCTGAATAATCTGAGAGTCCTCAGAACAGACTGAACATTTGTAATGACCGTGCAGAGAAAGTTAAAATGGGCTGTTAGCGAAAAGTCACATTCAGCAGATGCCTCAAGAGCAATTAAAACAGTATTCTGTTGATCTGTTGTAGATTTTCACAAATTCTGCAGTTCGATGATGATCCTGCAGTAGCTTTATTTAATACGTTTATATGTAATATTCAACACAGGAGGTTAAAGTTTGGCTAGTTAGCATTAGCTAGCAGCTAGCCCCTGCTGTAACTACATTCCGAGCACGCAAAGCCTGTTTTTTTTCCCCATTGATGGCTATGCAAAATTAACCACAAATTAATTTACTTGTACTTCTTTATTATATAGAGTGCTGCAGCCGTGATGTCAAAACTCAGCAGACTAATTTGCCAAGGGTTTTTCTTATGGTAAACGTAACTTGACATACTTGGATGTTTTGTTGTACAACATAATTAAAAAATAATAATAATAATAAAAATCAGTATTGTCAATTTACATTTACCACAGACCTTGTTTTACTCATAAATTGAAAAACCCCATTGAAAAAAACCCATTCTCGAGAGAACACGTCAAATTAGTCTTCCGAGTTTTGACATCACGACTGCAGAACTCTCTCTCTCTCTCTCTCTATATATATATATAGATATATGATGTTAAAAGTCACATGACATTTACAGCTCAAGTAATTGACTTCAAAAAATGTGTCCAGAACTGAGTGTCCATGAGCAAAGATTGCAGCATACATGTACTTCCAGGTGCATGTGCCATGGGAATGCTAACGGCTAACTCTGTCCAGGTATTCCGGACTGCATTGATTCAACCCAACACTCATATAACATGCACCACATTGTGAGTTTTTTTCACACCAATGTTCATTATTCAGAACATGATAAGGTTTGTAATATGCGGAGACGTCTCGAGTGTCTTGAAGACCTTTCAAGCACGCTGCTGAGTCAGCAGAGCTGGGTGTTTTTGGCCGGTGAAGGACCTCAGTGAGACAGCCTTTGTGCTCAGATGTGTGCCGTGATTTATCGCACTTGTTAAAATGCAGGCTGAAGCTCGGGAAAACAAGTGCGACCCACTCCGCACCCCGATCTAGGAGAAGCGCTCTTGGCCCTCTCCTGGCTGGCCGGTAGATTAATTCTGTCAGCTCTACCTCCTGTTGCCCAGCCTCTTATACACATCCGTGGAGTTTGTTGACTGCTACAATGGCTAGATTTCATCCACAGCACCAGATTACCTATCATACAGGTTTCTTGGTTTAAGTTCATAATACGTTTTGGTTTATTGTAGATCTATTGCAAGTTTTGAGCACAGTGTTCTGAGAGCAGTATGAATCAAGTGGAGCTGAAGTTTTGTATAATGCATTTTTCCTCCAGATCTCAGTTGAGTGCATCCATAATTCATGATCTCCTTGATACGTGTAGATGTGTTTTAGGTCTTTATGTGGCTCCATCAATGATTTAGAAGGACGTTTCATTAGAGACACTTAATGCAAAGGTGCCTAGAACTCGATATAAGCCTAATTGCAAATGTTCATCTTAATTCACAGTATAATCTATGGCTGTATACTCATAAGAATACTTGAATGGAGTGCCATTATAGTGTTGGGCTAACAATAAACTATGTTTGCTACATTTTTTTGCAGCCACCATATTATATCATGTGTCCTGTGTCAGGTAAAAATTGTGTCTCAGTACTCTGTATATATAGAAGAAAGTGAATTTGCTTACAATGAAGATGTTTTAAGCATAAAACAACCTATTACAGAGCAACTGCTTTATGATAGGTATTAGCTTTTTACCTGTCTCAACTGTTTATTTATAAACACATTTATTTTATTTTATTATTTTATTGAACTTTAAATCATAATTTGTCCAAAATAGGTTGTATTTACTTTTAGCCTCATCAGATCTCCCTTTGTTAGTCCAAAAGCACTTGGTTTAACTTTTATAATGACCACTTGAAAAACTGAGTCATCTTCCCGCATTTGAATCAAATATTTCAGCATAGATTGATATGAATTGAGTTCATATGAATTGCCATGTTTACCGATGCAGCATTAAGATCCATACAACCACATTTTCATTGTGCGTTGCGTTTACTGATCCAGACCATATATGTCCGTCTCAGTAGATCCTGTAGTTATTTAGCATTTTCATGGTGTAGCTTGTCATTCCTGGTAAGTAGTCTGTGTTTTCAAGAGCTGAAAACACAGTTCTGCTTGTGTTTCTCCATCTCATTTAATCCTTGTTCCTTTAACATGGTGTTTTCTTTTATTTTCATCAGTATGGCTTACGTTTGTGTGTTGTTTGTGTGTGTTTATGCAGGAGTTAACCCATAAGTGAATGCACTAAGAGCTGAGTATTGAGATTATCTTCACCGTTCCATGCCAGTGGAGTTTCTCTGTTGAAATATGTGCTTGAATATGAACAGAACAAGCCTTGTAGTTAACGTTCTGAAGTTCTGTACAAAGAGAGTTAATTATGTCTCTGAATAAGCATGCTGGGTTCATTTCCATGTGAGTGATGAATGCCCTGCTTCAGAATGACGCTGTATGTGATGTTATGTTATATACTGTGTGTCGATAACACATGAAATGTATCCCGCTTTGGCAGTCTGTGTGGAGAACCTAAATATTATGGGGGTGAATTCATTAAGAATGAACTGATAGTACTGTTTATTTGCACATGTTTGCTGTTTTAGTAATTAGAGATTGCATTAAGGAATTATGCTAATCAGGTAACAAAATCTATGCTATTTGCACTGCACATTTCCTGGTCCTGCTAGGTTGTGAAGGATATATCAGACAAGCATGATCTGGCATACTTTACTGCAACTATGCAGCATGGTTTTAACACTGTGATCCATGCACCTCTTTAAAATGTGTCAAATGGACTCATCTGCACCACACATTTGGACGTACGCCTAGTTATAATGCTCTTCTCCATTGCTAGATTATCATTTGATGAATTACTGCTGCCATGATTAATAGAAAATGTACACAAACAAAATTATGTTAACCGGCTTGACGTTACTGTGGAAAAAGCCACAGGTTTTTAGAGTATGTAAAAGTACAACTGTTTAATGAATTCACCCTTATGTGTTTCTATGAGTGTGTTGGCTTTAGTCCTAACTGCCTTCAACAAACCAATCCTTTCAGCTCACTTCAAATTAGTACAACATACAAAATAGACTATATGGAAATTAAATTTTTTATTCTAGATTGCATAGATCACTGTGGAAAAGCCACTTTAAGGCATGGTCTGTGATAAAATCTTTTTTTCTTTTTTGACTTTTCCTCCTTCCCAAAGAAACCAGCTCAGGGTTGGGCACCGGGGCTATCGTGGGCATCCTCATTGTGGTCTTCATCCTGCTCCTCTTCGGCGTGGACGTCACATGTTACTTCCTCAACAAGTGCGGCCTCCTCACATTTTTTATTCTAGATTGCATAGATCACTGTGGAAAAGCCACTTTAAGGCATGGTCTGTGATAAAATCTTTTTTTCTTTTTTGACTTTTCCTCTTTCCCAAAGAAACCAGCTCAGGGTTGGGCACCGGGGCTATCGTGGGCATCCTCATTGTGGTCTTCATCCTGCTCCTCTTTGGCGTGGACGTCACATGTTACTTCCTCAACAAGTGCGGCCTCCTCATGTGCATCGCCGTCAACTTTTGCGGCAAGTCTGGGCCCTCTGCCAAAGGGAAGGATATCGAGGAGGGAAAAGCCGCTTTCACGTGAGCCAGTCTTTTCCTTTCCCTCTCATCCGTGTGTGTTCCCTTGTCCGATAACGCCATCCATCATTGCTCTCCCATCATTATCGCTCCCATCAGCTCTACAGGAGGGCTTGAGGCAGGGCTGATTGTGGCATATCTGACTCCATGAATGAGAATGTTGTGAATATTGGCACATGGCGGCAGTGTTGAGATAAGAGGAGAGGAGGAGAGGTGCATGCTGGTTAGGAATGAAAAGGCTGCCTGGTTGCAAAATGTAGCCTTTGAAATGCTATGCAAAGAAAACCTTTTTAACTAGAAAGTTATTATATCCCAATTTTTATGTCATGTTATTGCACTGAAGGGCTCAACAATATAGTTTTTGATTATCATAAATAGTTATTTATAGCACAATATTGTCATATATGTCTGACAACAGTGTATTCTAAATATATTTATATTTTGTCATGCAAAAATACTAAAATATTTTTTATTTGATTTGACAGTAGTTTTACTGTATTGTACAGTAGTTGTACAATATTTTTGTCAGTTCTTTATCAATTATAAAGATGGCAGATTGAATTAAATTATAAATATAAACACACCATACTTTGTCAGAAAAGTACACCATATGGTGCAAGACCAATTTATTTATATTCGTCAACCTGTTTTAATCAGTGCTGCTAATTTGAACAAATTTTTTACTCTGGTAACTCTGGGTAACTCTGGTGTGTCATCTTTTACAGTAAGGATGAATCTAAAGAGCCCATTGTGGAGGTAAGGACTGAGGAGGAACACACACCAAACCATGAAGGAGGAGGACCCACCGAACCCAATGAGACCACCCCTTTGACGGACCCTGAGTGAGTCCCTAAAAACACACACACAGTCCAAAACGCAAAAGTCTGGTCTTTTCTTCAGGTTATTAACATCTACTTGTGTTTAACAGTCTCTCTGTTGTAGTTTAATGGTGTAGATACCCACACATACACACCCCTCACTTTTTTGTGATTACCTAACATGGTGTGTTTTATTTTGAAATGCATGTTGGACTTACTGATGTTTGTGTATGTTTTGCCTTGGCCTTCCCTCCCCCCCTTCTTTTTCTTTGTGTGAATCTCCTTCTCCCCGTCTCTCCTCTATTCCTGCTGTCCTCACAGGCACGCTGCTGACAACACAGCAACAGTAGTGGACTTGCTTCCCTCTGTAACCACTAACTCAGACCCCGGCACTGACAGTCCTGCTAGCGATAGCACCACCCTTACCTCAAGCACTGCCCCTGCGGCCCCTAAAGCTACCCCCCAATCCAGCACCCCCAAACCTAGCGTCACCTCACCCACCTCCCCACAAGCTGCTCCTGCAGCTGTGGCCCCTCTGGTGGATCTGAGCGATATGCCCTCCAACCAGACCTCAAAGTCCTTAGATGCCCTCCAGCCATCTGATTCAACCCCTGCAGATCTGGCTAAAGCCGATGGCCAGAGCCCGGCTGAGCCGGCCAATCCCCCCCAAAGTAAGGACTCTCAGGTCTTCATCCTGCTCCTCTTCGGCGTGGACGTCACATGTTACTTCCTCAACAAGTGCGGCCTCCTCATGTGCATCGCCGTCAACTTTTGCGGCAAGTCTGGGCCCTCTGCCAAAGGGAAGGATATCGAGGAGGGAAAAGCCGCTTTCACGTGAGCCAGTCTTTTCCTTTCCCTCTCATCCGTGTGTGTTCCCTTGTCCGATAACGCCATCCATCATTGCTCTCCCATCATTATCGCTCCCATCAGCTCTACAGGAGGGCTTGAGGCAGGGCTGATTGTGGCATATCTGACTCCATGAATGAGAATGTTGTGAATATTGGCACATGGCGGCAGTGTTGAGATAAGAAGAGAGGAGGAGAGGTGCATGCTGGTTAGGAATGAAAAGGCTGCCTGGTTGCAAAATGTAGCCTTTGAAATGCTATGCAAAGAAAACCTTTTTAACTAGAAAGTTATTATATCCCAATTTTGATGTCATGTTATTGCACTGAAGGGCTCAACAATATAGTTTTTGATTATCATAAATAGTTATTTATAGCACAATATTGTCATATATGTCTGACAACAGTGTATTCTAAATATATTTATATTTTGTCATGCAAAAATACTAAAATATTTTTTATTTGATTTGACAGTAGTTTTACTGTATTGTACAGTAGTTGTACAATATTTTTGTCAGTTCTTTATCAATTATAAAGATGGCAGATTGAATTAAATTATAAATATAAACACACCATACTTTGTCAGAAAAGTACACCATATGGTGCGAGACCAATTTATTTATATTCGTCAACCTGTTTTAATCAGTGCTGCTAATTTGAAAAAAAATTTTATTCTGGTAACTCTGGGTAACTCTGGTGTGTCATCTTTTACAGTAAGGATGAATCTAAAGAGCCCATTGTGGAGGTAAGGACTGAGGAGGAACACACACCAAACCATGAAGGAGGAGGACCCACCGAACCCAATGAGACCACCCCTTTGACGGACCCTGAGTGAGTCCCTAAAAACACACACACAGTCCAAAACGCAAAAGTCTGGTCTTTTCTTCAGGTTATTAACATCTACTTGTGTTTAACAGTCTCTCTGTTGTAGTTTAATGGTGTAGATACCCACACATACACACCCCTCACTTTTTTGTGATTACCTAACATGGTGTGTTTTATTTTGAAATGCATGTTGGACTTACTGATGTTTGTGTATGTTTTGCCTTGGCCTTCCCTCCCCCCCCTTCTTTTTCTTTGTGTGAATCTCCTTCTCCCCGTCTCTCCTCTATTCCTGCTGTCCTCACAGGCACGCTGCTGACAACACAGCAACAGTAGTGGACTTGCTTCCCTCTGTAACCACTAACTCAGACCCCGGCACTGACAGTCCTGCTAGCGATAGCACCACCCTTACCTCAAGCACTGCCCCTGCGGCCCCTAAAGCTACCCCCCAATCCAGCACCCCCAAACCTAGCGTCACCTCACCCACCTCCCCACAAGCTGCTCCTGCAGCCGTGGCCCCTCTGGTGGATCTGAGCGATATGCCCTCCAACCAGACCTCAAAGTCCTTAGATGCCCTCCAGCCATCTGATTCAACCCCTGCAGATCTGGCTAAAGCCGATGGCCAGAGCCCGGCTGAGCCGGCCAATCCCCCCCAAAGTAAGGACTCTCAGGTACAGGGAGGAGCCCACCAGACCACAGATAGTAGCCTTGCCAAGGATGTGCTGGGCAAGCCCTCCAGGGACTCCTCCAGCGCACTGTCCGCACCCAACCAGGACGAGTATGGCCACCTCTAGATGTTTAGTTGTGTTTGTGTCCTTAACCATCTCCACTTTCTCACTGTCTGTTTCTTCATCACCCCTCCTTCCTCTTCAGTTACTTCTCACTTCTTAATGTAAAATCTGAATTTCATCAGGTTCCTCCTGCATCTTCAATCTTTGCATATTCCCTTTGGTATTCAAATGAGAGATGGCTTAGTGCACTGAAACAGCTTGTGCAGGTTTATTTGCACCTCTGTAAAAACTGTTCAATTGCGTCATTTCAAAACACAGTGGAATTATAAATGTGTAAAATTTTTCTTTTGGTTTTGTTTTTCCGAGCGAGCTAATTGATTCCTCTATTAATGCTGGCAGAGCCTCACAATGATTGGTTGTCGCAAATGGCACAGTTCCACAGCTGAGGATTTTAAATGATGGCTTTCAAAGCTGAAAAGGACAGTGAGAAATAAATTAGCAGCCTTAATGGTGCTATTGTATAAAAGAGCATCTTATAGAAGGCTAATGTATGATTGTTGTAATTACATTAACACAGCAGATGAGGTGCGGAGTCATTTGTGCCTCTGTGGGTGAAATGGCCAGCTGATGTACACATCAAGGTTAATGCTAGTAACAAAAACTGAAGAAAAAAAATCAGCACTGAAAAATATGTCCATTAAAGATGCAAAACAAATGTAAAATAACAAATCTGCATTTACTTTTTAATTTTATGTCTCAACCAGATGGTGAAAGAGAGGCCGGAATTCCATACTCTACTTTCAAATATATAAAAAAATTAAGTTTGTTAAAGAAATACTCTAAAACTACAATATGAAGTATATTTATAGAGACAATTAATTTTTAGATTTCATATTATGCTGGATGGTCTGATCTCCCAGTTGGTTCATTCTGGCCTAAAGAGTCACTCAGTTAGACAGAAATGCATCGATGATTGTCATGTAAACAACCATCACAGTTCAGTTTAGTTCACTTTTTGTATAGAAGCAGATACATTACAATTCCAACGATTCTGGGGGCGGGGGGACAGCACAACTATTTTTAACACTGATAATAAGTAATGTTTCTTGAGCAGCAAGTCAGCATATTAGAATGATTTCTGAAGGATCATGTGACACTGAAACTCAGCTTTGCCATCACAGGAATATTTCAAATATATTCAAATAGAAAACAGTTATTTTAAATTGTAATAATATTTCACAACATTACTGTTTTACTGTATTTTTGATCAAATAAATTCAGCCTTGGTGAACATAAGAGACTTCTTTCAAAAACATAAAAATATAGTACCGACCCCAAACTTTTGAATAGTAGTGTAAATATGCAATCAACTACACCACAATAATCATTTAGTAGTTGTTACTGAAAATAATGTCTCTCTGAAACATTGTGAAGACAACACAAATTAAATTAGTCTCGTTTAGTTGATCCAAATGGCCTCAAGCAAATCTCTCGACTATATTCCAAAAATTCTCAGCTATGAACTTTAGCAAAACCAGCCAGGACTTGTTCTCCATCTGTCAAAAGATTTGAGTGGATTTGGTCCATGGCTCTGAATCATAAATGTGCCAGAGATGCCGGAATGATAGTAGTTACAATTGTTTTATGGCACATTTTATTGTTCACAAGTACTAAGCTATGTTGTTGTGAAATTGAAATAAAACTAGCGAAAATTTCAGCTAGAATGTACAAAATATACATAAATGAAACAACCCTGCTCCTTATTCGCTGGAGCCATGCTGAGAGCATCGGATCAGCGCCTCTGAGTAGCAGTGGTTTCATTCATTCAAGGGTGCATATTGCAGAATTAAACAAACATTTCACATCTGACAGATTCAGTCCTGCTAGCTTTATGGAGCTGCCTAATGTAGCCAGAAGTAGTGGCATCTCCAGACTTTTCAGTAGCGCTCTGTTGCGAAGTACAGAGAAAATCGGCTGTTAAACAATCAGCCAAGACTTCCAGCAGGGAATTAGTGGGAGCATGGCGTTTGTTAAATATTTACCAGAGACTTTGTTTTCCCCACTTCCATTTGTGCTGTGTAGTTTGTGCTTTCCATGTACGGCCCAGTCGGTCCATGTCAGGCTTGTTCTCTCTCTCTTTCAGTTCGGCTCAGTTGCCTAATTTGAGCAGGAACACTCCAGGGAAGTTGCCTCTCATTGGTTGCCACCTGGGCTGATTGGCTGTGTCTGTAGATTTTCAGCTACCTGAGCGACTTCCCTGGTCTTCACAGAGCCTGCAGAATATCAATGGAACTCAATCTGCCATCTTTAGTCTCTCAAGACACCTAAAGTCAGAGTTTTTCCCCTTCAAGAACGAGAGTTTGCACTTTTAAAGACAACTCGCCAAGGATGCAAACTAACAAATGGCAGAAGGTTTTCTTATAGTGCCGCTGGAGCCTCAGCTCGCTCAGAAGGAATAATGATGTGTTGTGTCTTTCGCAGTCGTTCGGCGGGACTCTATGACTGTACACTTGGCCGCTCTTCATAAGAGCCAGAATGTGATAAGATAGCTTTATTGTGATGAGCGTAATGAAATTCCTACGGGGGACAAACAGCTCAGACCTCGGACACTGACAAAGCAGCTTGCTCTTGTGTCGTACCACTGAGATTGTGTAGATTGTAACACGAGACGCCCTCACTCCACTACACCCATTCTCTTTCCTACAAAGCCTCTCTGTGGCTCTGCCGTATTCAAGAGCGCTTGACACTGCCGGTGGTCCCATGTCATGGCGTAGAAGTCGATTGCTGTCCAGGCATGTTTGACGAATATAATGAACAGTCATTCACAGCTGATATCAGCCGGGCAGGTGTGCTAAAAATAGGATGGAAGGGGACGTGTTAGAAATGCGACAGGGACCGTCCATCTCGATTTCCTGCCAGCAAAACTCATCTTTCATTTTCGTGGTTCATTATGCATTTATGAATGATTTGGCACACCAGTACAGTCAATTCCATTACATGAATTATCAGCGCTTGGAAAGAATCAGCCTACTGCAAAATAATTTAAGTAAACTTCTTTTTTCAAGGCCCACTATGTGCTCTGTCAGCTCCCTTGAGAACAAATGTCTATGTGCTTGTAAAATATTCAGTAATTGGCAGTTTGCGGTGGATGATTTTCATTTATTTATGATTTATTATTTATTATAATGCTTTTTGCTCCATCCTGACCCCAAGAGACAAGCGCTCTGTGTTTCAACAAACTATTACACAGCCAATAAGCGCAGAGGGAGAGGTTAACATTTATGAAGTTTTATGAGGAATGTGTCTGCAGCTGAGTCTATGCAGCAGAAAGACTCTCTGCACCAATGCCATGGATTTACTGCTCACAGCAAGCTTTAACTTGAGTGTTATGATTCATATGAATCATACCTGCATGCACTGTTCCTCTGTCTTCATACATGCTCATGCTCATGAATAATCTTTGATGTTAGCATAAGATAACCAAACTGATCCTGTTAGCTGTGAAAATGATTGGCTAGACTGAAGTCTGTTCCCTCAAAACTTAAAGGGACAGTTCACCCGAAAATGAATTCGGGTTTCTTCAATTTTCTTCCTCATGTCATTTCAAACCTGATGATAGCATGATAAAAGTAATCCACAGGACTCATGTACTACATACTATCTATCATTCCAAAGATTTTTTTGTTGTTGAAAGAAATTCATTAGACCATTTCACAGTGTGCTTTCAGAGTTCCTCTGAAACCCTCCACCTTCCCCAGCTCCACTTGTATAGATCTACTACAGGTTATTTTATATGCTATTTGTGCAACAGCAGTATGTCTTAAATACTCACAGCATGGACACTAAAAGACTGGAGTAATGGCTGCTGAATATTCAGCTTTGCCATCACAGGAATAAATTACATTTTGAAATATATTAAAATTGAAAACAGGTATTTTAAATAGTAATATTTTTTTCACAAAATTGCTGTTTTACCATATTTTTTATCAAATACATTTTTTAACTGGGACAAGACCCTCCCTCATGAACGTACCAAAGAAACCTAGTCAAGATTTTTGTCACACAGTGCTACCATATGAAGACTTAGACAATGACTCGTGTGAACCACTTTTATGATCATTTTATGGTGTTTCTTTGTTATTTGTGGAGCATTGAGCACCAGTCTTCATTCACTTTCATTATATTGAAAAGAATGCTTAGCATATTATTCGGTTTCATCAAAATCCATCTTTTGTGTTCCACTGAAGAAAGAGAGAAACTCATACAGGTTTGAAAGAACATGAGGGTGAACAATTCATGACAGAACTGTCATTTTTGGGTGAGCCGATCCTTGGAAATAGTATAAAGAGGGGAAGCAGCCAAACAGATGACTGAAAGACACTGCTGATAAAATTCTCTTTTTTTCTTTCCCCCAGTGGTAAAATTGTTGTTGATGACAAAAGTAAAGCACCAGACATGGAGGTAAAGAAAAACCCGGCGGAGGTGAAGACAGTCCCTAATGAAGCCCCCCAGATGAACGGCAATGAGAGCAAAGCATGATCCGGAATGGGCAGCGTACAACAGTCGCAGACAGACAGCACCACACCACAACCACATCTCAAATACAAGGGTTTCTTTCTTCAGTGTCTTTAAGTTCGCAGAACAAAACACGTCTGTAGATATATAGAGCGCCTAAAGAACTCGCGCATATGCCTTTTATTTTGTACTTTTCGATTGTTTTTACCATTGA